>NW_005871172.1:2587345-2652064 GCF_000147115.1 Myotis lucifugus
CTTCTTTTTATGGCCAAGTAGTATTCCATTGTGTAAATGTACCACAGCTTTTCTTTTTTAAAAGAATATTATTCTTTAAATTTTTTTTTTTAAAAAATTGATTTCCTAGAGGAAGAGATAGAAACATCAATGATGAGAGGGAGTCATTGATTGGTTGCCTCCTGAACTCCCTTCATTGGGGACCTAGCCCACAACCCGGGCATGTGCCCTTGACTGCAATCGAACCCGGGACACTAGTCCACAGGCCAATGCTCTGTCCACTGAGCAAAATTGGCTAGGGCTATACCACAGCTTTTTATCCACTCATTTACTGATGGGCACTTGGGCTGCTTCCAAATCTTGGCTATTGCAAATAACACTGCACTGAACATAGGGGTGCATATATTCTTTTGTATTAGTGTTTCTGGTTTCTTTGGAGACAATCCCAGAAGTGGAACTGCTGGGTCATAAGGCAGTTATATTTTTAATTTTTTGAAGTAACTCCATATTGCTTTCCATAGTGGCTGCACCAATCTACATACCCAGCAATGGTGCACCAGGGTCCCCTTTTTTCCACATTCTCTCCAACACTTATTGTTTGTTGATTTATTTATGATAGCCATTCTGACAAGTGTGAGGTGATATCTCATTATTTTTATTTGCATTTCTCTGATTATTATTGATGTTGAACATTTTTTCATATGTCTATTGGCCATCTGTATATGCTCTTCGGAGAAGTTTCTATTAAGGTTTTTTGCTCATTTTTAATTGGATTGTTTGTTTTTTCAGTGTTGAGTTTTATAAGTTCTTTATAAATTTTGGATATCAACCCCTTTTCAGATGTATTGGTGAATATGTTCTCCCATTCAGTGGGTTTCTTTTTTATTTTGTTGATGGTTTCCTTTACTGTGCAAAAACTTTTTAGTTGGATGTAGTCCTATTTGTTTATTTTTTCTTTTATTTCCCTGGCCCAAGGAGATATGTTAGAAAACATATTGCTGTGAGAAATGTTGGAGATTTTACTGTCTATGTTTTCTTCTAGGATTATTATGGTTTCAAGTCTAATATTTTAGAGTCTTTAATCCATTTTTAGTTTATTCTTGTGTATGGTGTAAGAAGGTGGTCTAGTTTTTTGTGTGTATTTTTTTGCATGTGTCTGTCCAGTAATCCCAACACTATTTATTGGATAAACTATCTTTATCCCATTGTATGTTCTTGCCTCCTTTGTCAAATATTAATTGACTAAAATGCTCAAGTTTTTTTTCTGGGCTCTCTATTCTGTTCCATTGATTTATATGTCTGTATTTATGCCAGTACCATGCTATTTTGATTAATATGGCCTTGTAGTATAGTTTGAGGTAGTGTGATACCTTCAACTTTATTTTTCTTTCTCAAGATTGCTATTGCTATTGAGGAAGTGAAGGTGGGCAGTATAAAAGGCACCAAAAATATTTCCAGATTTTATAATGTGATGAATGTTTTAATTGAATAATGGACAGAGGGCTGTGGAAAAACTCAAGAGGGAATATTATTTTTGACTGAGTGAAGGTTCTTAGCTACTATTTTTCGTATATGTTTTATTGTTCACCCCTTATGTTAAGGTCAGGTCAGTATGTCTTCATTTTTACATCTTGTTAATATCACTGTGGTAGAATTTATATAACTTAAAGTATGACCCAGCAGTTCATTTTAAAGTGAACAGTTCAGTGGCATTTTACTATGTTGTGCAACCACTACATTTATCTAGTCCCAAAACATTTCCTCACCCCAAAATGAAACTCCATGCCCATTGAGGAAGTTATTCCCCATTTCTCCCTGTTCAAACCACCAGTTTTCTTTCTGTCTCTAAGGATTTACCTTTTCTTGATATTTCATATAAGTGAAATTATACAATAGGCAACCTTTTCTTACTAAGTTTATTTAAACTTAGCATAATGTTTTCTAGGTTCATCTATATTGTAGCATGTATGAGTATTTTATTTTATTTTTTATTTATTTAATTTTTTTTGAAAAATTATTATTATTTTTTTACTGTTTACTACTTAACTTTATTTTTTTTAAATTAAATCTTTATTGTTCAGATTATTACAGTCGTTCCTCTTTTCTTCCCACATAGCTCCCATCCACCCAGTTCCCACCCCACCCTCTGCCCTTACCCCCAGCCCCCACTGTCCTCATCCATAGGTGTACGATTTTTGTCCAGTCTCTTCCTGCACCCCCACATCCCTTTCACCCCGAGAATTGTCAGTCCACTCCCTTTCTATGCCCCTGATTCTATTATATTCACCAGTTTATTCTATTCATCAGATTTTTTATTCACTTGATTTTTAGATTCACTTGTTGATAGATATGTACTTGTTCATAATTTTTATCCTTACCTTTTTCTTCTTCCTGTTCTTAAAGGATACCTTTCAGCATTTCATATAATACTGGTTTGGTGGTGATGAACTCCTTTAGCTTTTTCTTATCTGTGAAGCTCTTTATCTGACCTTCAATTCTGAATGATAGCTTTGCTGGGTAGAGTAATCTTGGTTGTAGGTTCTTGCTATTCATCACTTTGAATATTTCTTGCCACTCCCTTCTGTCCTGCATAGTTTCTGTTGAGAAATCAGCTGACAGTCGTATGGGTACTCCCTTATAGGTAACTAACTGTTTTTCTCTTGCTGCTTTTAAGATTCTCTCTTTGTCTTTTGTTCTTGGCATTTTAATTATGATGTGTCTTGGTGTGGTCCTCTTTGGATTCCTTTTGTTTGGGGTTCTCTGTGCTTCCTGAACTTGTAAGTCTATTTCTTTCACCAGGTAGGGGAAGTTTTCTGTCATTATTTCTTCAAATAGGTTTTCAATATCTTGCTCTCTCTCTTCTTCTGGCACCCCTATAATTCAGATGTTGGTACACTTGAAGCTGTCCCAGAGACTCCTTACACTATCTTCGTATTTTTGGATTCTTTTTTCATTTTGTTTTTCCGGTTGGGTGTTTTTCACTTCTTCGTATTTCAACTGTTTGACTTGATTCTTGCTATCCTCTAGTCTGCTGTTGGATCTCTGTATAATATTCTTTATTTCAGTCAGTGTATGCTTAATTTCTATTTGGTCCTTTTTCATAACCTCAAGGGTCTCACTAGATTTCTTGAGGGTCTCACTAAATTTATCTAGGGTCTCACTAGATTTATTGAGGGTCTTATTAAATTTATCGGCGGTTTCTAGAAAACTCTTGAAAAACCTTATAACCGTGGTTTTGAACTCTATATCCAGTAGTTTGCTTTCCTCCATTTCTGTCATTTGTGACCTGTTTCTTTGTCTCCACACTTTGGCTGCTTCCCTGTGTTGATAGGGTGGCTTTCTGTGCTACGTGTCCTATAGGGCCCAGTGGCTCAGCCTCCCCAATTACCTGAGGTGGACACTCTTGGTGCACCCCTTTGTGGGCTTTGTGCTCAGTCTTGTTGTAGTTAAGCCTTGATTGTTGTTGGTATCACTGGGAGGAATTGACCTCCAGGCCAATTGGCTGTGAGAATCAGCTGTGTCTGCAGTGGGAGAACTTCTGTGCTGGAGACACCCTTATGGGGCAAGACTTGCTTCAATGGGGCTTTGGTGCTCACTGAGTCTGCCCCCCTTAGTGTGTCCCTTATGGATCTGAGAAGTTGTAATCTGGATGGTCCCACTCTGACCACTGGGTACACTGGCACTTGGATCTCTGAGGTGCTAATTTAGCCTCAGCCTGAGGCTACTCAGCAGGAGCTATGGAGAGATCTGCAGATTCTTCTTCTTTGTTTGGAATTTGGAGGTGTCCAGATGAGGCCCAGCTGTGAAGCAATGCAAGCTGCTGTGGGGCCTTAGGCCTTCTTTTGGAAGTTCTGGGTCTCTCTGACCCAGCTGCAGTTTGTTAGTTAATTTTAGATTGCAAAGGGCCAGGCCTTTCATATGCAAAAGCCTCTGCACACAGCTTGGGTTGGGCGGGGTCTCAGGGGATCAACAGGGCGGAGCAAGCAGCTATGGCTGCTCCTCAGTCCTACCCTAAGAGGCCCCGCGTCTCAGTGTCCTGGTAATTGTTGCAAGCACCTCTGAGAGAAAGCTACCCTTGAGTTCTGACTGATGCCAGACAGTCCAGTTTCTCCCTGTATGAGTCTGGGTCCCCAGAGACTAGCCCGGAACTGGAGTTCAGAGCAGTCGGGTGCTTGAGACTCCCTCCCGATTGAAAAAGACAACCGTGTCCTCAGTTGCCAGCCCTTTCCACGTGTGCCTCCATACCTCTGCACTTTACTTCCACACCTCCTCTGAGTCTCAGTGTGCTTTTCTCTTTCCTTCTAGTTGTAGAATTTCCACTCAGCCAGCCTTCCTGTGGTCCTGGGTGATGTCCATTTTGTCTTTTAGTTGTATTTTTGAAGTGGTTGTGCGAGGCAGCAATTTCCGGTGTTTACCTATGCCGCCATCTTGGTTTCTCCTCTTTTTAGTTTTAAACATAGAAGTTTAATTATGGTGTTTTTTGGTATGTCTTTTTTGTTTGTTTGAGGTTTTCTCATCTTGACTCTGTAGTTTTATGTACTAGGTGTACCGGTTAATAATGTAGATTTTGTAATCAAAGAAAACACGATAATTTCAAGAGAAACATCAAAAGTGCTTTATTCAAAGTAATGTCCATCGCTAGCTACACATTTCCCCCATCTTTCAGGTAATTTGTGGATACCATCTGAATAGAACTTTTCTTGTTTTGAGGCAAACCATTCAGAGACCCAATTTTCCACTTCTTCATATGTTTTGAAGTGCTGCTCAGAAAGTGTGTGTGCCATCGATCGGAACAAGTGGTAATCTGAAGGAGCAAGGTCTGGTGAATACAGCGAGTGGGTTAATACTTCCCAGGCAAGATCTTTTAAAGTGTCTTTAACTGGTTTTGAAGTGTGTGATGGTGCGTCATCATGAAGCAAAATTACTTTGCCGTGTCTTCTGGAACATTCTGGTCATTTTACGATCAAAGCGTGGTTCAAATTGATTATTTGTTGTCGGTAGCGATCAGTATTAATGGTTTCACCTGGTTTTAGAAGCTCATAATACACCACACCTTCCCGATCCCACCAAACGCAGAGCATTGTCTTCTTTCTGAAGCAAGTTGGCCTTGCAGTCGATGTTGATGATTGACCTGGATCAACCCATGATTTTGCGCGTTTGGGATTCTCAAAATAAACCCACTTTTCATTGCCAGTCACAATTCAATGCAAAAACGACTTACTTTCCTGCTGTTGAAGCATTTTACTGATAACTTTTCCATTTTCCATTTGTCTTTCTTTCAGTTGATGTGGCACCCATTTTCCTTCCTTTACAATTTTTCCCATTGCTTACAAACAATCGGAAATTGTTTGCTGAGCAACGTTTAATCTTTCTGCAAGTTGTTTTTGAGTTTGACACACATCTTCATCCAATAATGCTTGTAATTGTTGGTCTTTAAAATTTTTTGGTTGACCTGGACGTTCTTTGTCTTTCACATCGAAATCATCACTTTTAAAGCATTTAAACCAGCATTCACAAGTATTTTGAGATGGAACATGTTTACCATAAGCTTCCTGAAGTATTCAGCAGCACTTTTCTTCAAAATAAAGTAATAAATTAAAACTTACTCCAAATGCTCTTTTTTTGGGCACAAAATTCGACATTTTTAAGCGTAAAAATATCTATGATGTTAACACCTGCAGCAAATTTAACATGAAGTTTTGAAGCTTGCTGTTAATACAACAAAATAGCATACATATCAAATCGCATATATATCAACATATGTGTGACTCCATCTATTGAGAAAAATTCGCATTATTAACTGGTACACCTCGTATGTCTCTGGTTAGAATTTGCATGTTTTCAGCATTATTTCTTTGAGAACTTTTTCACCCTTACTTTCTTTCTCCTCTTCTATAGGACTGTGATGACATGAATATTAGACCTTTGGCTATAATTCCAAAGGCTCTTGATACTTTGTTCATGTATGTAAAGTTTATTTTCTCTCTTTTGTTTAGATTAGATTATTTCTATTGTTCTTTCTTCCATTTCATTGATTCTGCCCCTTCCATTCTGCAATTGAGCTCCTCTATTGAGCTTTTTATTTCAGTTGTTGTAGTTTTCAGTTCTAAATTTTCCATTAAGTTTTTTTTTAATATATATTTTTATTGATTTCATAGAGGAAGTGAGAGGGAGAGAGATAGAAACATCAATGATGAGAGAGAATCATTGATCAGCTTGTCTCCTGAACGCACCACACTGAGGATCCAGCTTGCAACCCAGGCATATACTCTGACTGGGAATCGAACCAGGACTTCCTGGTTTATAGATCAATGCTCAACCACTGAGCCATTCAGGCTGGGCCCATTAAGTTTTTTTAAAAAGTTTTTATGTTGAGACTTTCTATTTTTTATTGTTTCTTTGTGTTTCAGTGTGTTCACAATTGTTCACTTAAATATTTTTATCATGTCTGCTTTAAAATGTTTGTCAAATAATTATGACATTTTGGTGTTGGCATCTTTCAACTGTTTTTTTTTTCCATTTAGATCTCTTTTCTTTTAGCTTGAGACCTTTCTGGTTCTTGGTATGACAGTGATTTTTGCTTGAAACCTGCTCGTTTTGTATTACATATTGTGGCACTCATATATAAACCTTCTGTTTAGTTGGTTTCCTTTGACACTGTTCCATTAGGGCAGTGGTCGGCAAACCGCGGCTTGCGAACCACATGCGGCTCTTTGGCCCCTTGAGTGTGACTCTTCCACAAAATACCACGTGCGGGTGCGCACGTACAGTGCTATTGAAACTTCGTGGGCCATGCGCAGGAGTCGGTTTTTGACCTGGGCGAGTCTATTTTGAAGTAGTGGTGTTAGAAGAAGTGGGGGGTGTCCGTTCGTCGGGCGACGGGAGACGCAGCGCAGGTGGGCCGTGGGATACGCAGCGCAGGGGAGGCGCCAAATATCAACAGTATTTAAGCTATATAGGTAGGTTAATAGCAATGTACCTACCTATATAGTTTAACTTTAAAAAATTTGGCTCTCAAAAGAAATTTCAGTTGTTGTACTGTTGATATTTGGCTCTGTTCACTAATGAGTTTGTCGACCACTGCACTAGGGGAAGGGTGGTGCTGCCATGTGGATGTAGAAGTACAGGTTCCCCACCTGTGTGTGTAGGCTCCTTGTTACTGCTAGATGGGAAGTTCCAGTTCCTCACGTGGTCTTCACTGACATCATAGTACAGGTGGCCTGGTTACTGCTGGGCAGTGGTGAAAGTATTAACACTTTACTAGGCTTCCTCTGATTCCATCCCAGGAGGAAGGGAGCCTTTTCCTGCCTTGTGAGAGTGGAAGGCCATGCTCCTCACATGTTCTCCACTGACACTACACACTGGATCAGATAGCGGACAGGGTGGCTCTTACTGGCTGGTGGGGATAAAAGTCTCTGATCCCTACCTAGTATTCTTTGATGGGTGTTGGATGCCTCCTTATAGCCACGAGAGAGAAGTCTAGGCTCCCATTTTGGCCTTTCTTTGAGTAGGTCAGGATGGAGCCACCATTTTTTTTTCCTGTAGCATTTATCCGAAGTTAGAATGGTTATTATGTAAAAGTTTTATGACTAGCTAAAAGCTGCCCTTTTCCTAGTTCTTTGACTAGAAAGAGCAGGTTCTCCTGGGTTTACTTTTGGTTCTAGGTTGCTGGCTTCCTTAGTTCCAAGTCTGGGATGAGGCAAAGAGAAAATTCAGGGAATCCATTGCTTGTCATTTTTTGGGTCCTGAGGGTCTAGGCAGTCTGCTTTCTTCTTTCTACCTTTTAGAGTCTTCTTATATTTGTTTTATATATAATGTCCAGGGTTTTTAGTTGTACTTAGAGGGAGGAATGGGGACATGTTTTTCTACCCCATCTCCCCAGAAAAGGAAGTCTCTGTATTAGAAATTTAAAAATACAAGCATACAGACGTACATCTTTTCATTAGCTTTTAGAGGATTGATATTATTATGTAGCCTTTGAAAAACTCAACTGTACACTTGCAAGGAAATGAGAGTGGAAAAGGCAAATAACTTATCTTTATCAGGAAAATAATTTTGACCTTGCAGACCTCTCTGTAAGAGTGTTGGGGACCCTCAGAGATCCCATGACTATACTCTGAGAACTGCTACCCTAAATTATAGTCTATCCAAGATCCTAAAAATATTAATGTTGACAATATCAATTTTAAAGCAATTTTTATTGAATGCCTATTGTTCTAATCAGGCACAGATCTAAGTGCTGAGGATATAACAGCATAGGAGATGGGCAAAGTCCATGTCCTCATGAGCTTTGAGTTCTTCTAGTCAGTTGATCTAGCAGATGAATGAAGTCATAAGTTATCTATTTGCTTAAGTTAAGACCTTACATTCACATCTCTGAGATTTGT
Source organism: Myotis lucifugus (assembly GCF_000147115.1). Classification (NCBI taxonomy): domain Eukaryota; kingdom Metazoa; phylum Chordata; class Mammalia; order Chiroptera; family Vespertilionidae; genus Myotis; species Myotis lucifugus. The sequence continues at coordinate 2,595,712 of NW_005871172.1, forward strand.
CAGGGCCTGTGTGAGGCTGTTTATTTACAGCAGGTGAAGCAGTACAGCTGCAGTTATTGACAGGAGAAGTTCAGACTACTGGGCAGACTGTGGTGCCCAAAGCAAATGGGCAAAAATACTTTGTTGCAGCCTAGACAACTTGATTTATGATTATGCTATTTTTAAGACACCTGTGTCTCTTTCCTTCTTCCCTTTTGCTCTGCCTCCCCTACTCCCTCCTTATTTCTCCTCCTTTTCTCCCTGTCTCCAGCCAGTTCTTATTCCCTTTTTTATCTCCTCCCTCCCTTCTTTTCTTCCTTCCACTTTGAGTTGTAGGTAGACTATTGCCTTAAGTCACTTCTCCAAATCTTGCCACCCTCTCACCCTTGCAGGAAAAAATATATATTCTTGCCATGTTTTAGGGACAGTGCTAGGTACTAGAAATAACACTGGCAATTACTTGAAGCCCTTTGGTCTTAGAGCAAAAATTGAAATAAATTAGTGTCACGGCTTAAAGAGATCACTTTAAGGCATGCACTATGTAGCTTGAAAGTACCGAATCATCCTAGTTTCCAATTCTAACTGGCTTCAACAGTTCCTTTGTATGTATCCACAACACTTATGAATGGATTGGCTTTGAAAACTTCCTTATCCTACCTCTCACCCTCAGCAGCTAAGTAAAAAAAATTGGACTTGATTTGCATTTTCTTAAGCCATTGCTCTTAAGGGTAGTCTGATATTTGGCATCAAAATATGCTAACTGTGGCCGTAGTCTAAAACTTCCTTTATTCCTTGATAAATAAGGCAAAAAAAACCCCAAACAAATTTCAATCTTTGCTTTAATTAAAATAAGCGTTATAGACATGCATTCGAATGGTGCACTGATAGCCTAGGAAAATCACAAGTTCAGAAGTAAATATGCCAGCGCTCCTGAGATTCTCAGTAATAGCAACAAATACTGTGAAAATTACTGTTTAGGAAAGAAGATTAGTACAATATGATTAGTTAGGCATGAAAGGCAGTAACAAGTAACTGAGAGACAGGGGTTAAGTAATTTATTTATTTTAAAGGTAGAAAGCTGCACTTTTGTGTTTTGATTTTGCCATTTGTAAGACACCTGTGTCACACATTATTCCAGCTGTGAATAATGGATATCATTGAATGAGTGTAAATGGTGTATCGACTGCTCCTTTCTATTACACACCTTTCTTGTTGGCACCAGAGAGCAATGAATGAGGCATTTTATTAAAGCTGAGGCTTGTGCTTCTAATCAAAGGTCATTGGTCCGCTCTCACTTTTCAGTTTCAGATTTGTCTATGTTTGATCAGGGGTCAGCAACAAAATCATTATGACAAAGACTTTGTTCTAAGCTGTACATGTCTTTTGAAACTTAAAAGTCTTTGGAATGGTGGTGATGACAGTACATGAACATTACAGGAATGTGCAAGCTGCATTAATGTCTTAGAGAAACTTTAGAGTATCATCTTCCTTTTGTGTTGTTTGAAAGAGTTTCAAATACTATTAAGGTACTAGTGAAAAGGTGTTTTATTGATTAAAGAATTTTTTTTCTAGCAAATATGCTTTATGACAGTCTTTTTATTATTTTTTGCTCAGTCCCTGCTTTATATAGCAAGTTCATTAACATGTAGATATGCACTGATTGAAGTCAGACTGTTTTTTACAGTGGAGTTGTCTTGATATAATGAGCTACTCTTTAATGTTCAAAAAATTGTTGTTACTTTCTAAAAGGGGTTGTTTGTGAATTTCATTAAATTTAATCTCCTCTTCAAACAATTTCAGCATTGTTCAGTTTACTACAATTAAAATGCTTTCTGATGCTAAAAAATCACTTTACAGATGTATCACAAATGTAAGCACTGTGAGAGTGGCTTTGTTTTTTACTTTGAAAGAAAGGCTGCTATTTAGCTGAGAATTCTCATTTTTTTTTTTAAATTGGCGCTCCATATGGAGAATCAGAAGAGGGTATACTTACTGTATTGCTAAACAGGCTAGTTTGTTCATGAGGGTTAGGTTTCACAACTAGTTCATTCATTCCCTAGACTAAAGCATTGGTCTAATCATGGTTGAAAAACAAGGGCCTTAACCTTGCCTTCTCAGTTTACTAGAGTACAACCCCTTCGTCTTTAGAATGTTAGAAGTCTTGAGAAATAACAGATATAGTGAAGTTAGGTTTCTGCTTTGGACAAAAGTTCTCAAAGAGGCATATGAGAAACGCGACTAAATTCTCAGTTGCAGACCAGTGATTGTAGTACATAGTGAATATCTTCGTTCTTTGTAAATTATCCTTTCCACTTAGGCAAGCATAGTTTCCCCTAGTCAGTAGGACTTGAATGGTATGAGAGCAATCCTTGGCATTTCTTGCAGATTTGGCACAGAAAAAGGTAGAATGTCTTTCTGAAGAGTATTGAGCAGGTGGAAGATTTAAAAATTCCCAGGTGGTAGGAAGGGAATTTTTCAGGTGAACCTCAGAAAGATTGGCTTATGAAGGCAGGAGGTTAGAACATTGAGAATAAATTATTTGATTCATTTATTTTTTAAAAATCCTCACTCAAGGATATATTTTGGAGGGAGAGAGGGAGGGAGAGAGGGAGGAGAGAGGGATAGAAAAGAAGAGGAGAGAACAGAAACATATGTAATACCTTAATCAATAAATAAATTAAACAAAAAGAGAGAGAAACATCCACCGGTTGCCTCCAGCACAAGCCTTGATTAGGGATCGAACGTGCAACCTAGGTATGCCTTGACTGGGAATCACACCCACAACCTTTTGTTGTATGGGATGACAGCTCCAATCAACTGAGCCACCTGGCCAAGGCATTATTTGATTTCTTAAAGTTTTGGCCAGCCAGTGGAGTTTATCGAGCTATATGAGTCCTACTATGACCAGTGCTCAGGAAAATGCTTTTCCAAGATGTTTCTTTCTGCTTTAGTTTCAAAGGCCACTTACACAATGGGAAAACGTCTAGTTAAGTCAAGAATATAAATCAGAGATTCTTGATAGTTGGTATTGTGTAGAAAAAGTATTTTGGGTGTTTGGCTCATTTTTGATACTGTGATTTGACTTCTTAAGGACAGAGCCAGCATCTGACACTTAATGGGTCTTTACTAGACTGAACTAATCAAACGCTAAGTGGGCCTTTATGATGTACATTATGAGGTAGCTATATAGCAAAAGTGCTTAATTACATATCTTTATTACCCAAATATAAGATGACATATCATCTGAAAAAGGCACAATTCTTGCTCTGTATAAGGCATGAAATATTTCCATAGCCTTATAGGAGCTAATAATGATACTTCTGATATTATAACTTAAAATAATAATAAATAATATTGCCAATATTATCATTTATAAGGTGAGAAATAAGGATATTTGAAATAGATACATAAGAGAATTATGTATGAGCAAAGGGTGATTACGGAATGGTAAATGAAAGAGTCATGGAATTTTATGTAGAGATTGCCCTCATGTAGAGATTGCCAGCTTTATGTTAGAAGAAACTTTATGAAAGAAAGGAAAGATGGTAAGCTGGGACATGCCAGAGGTCAGCATTGCAGGGACATTCCAGAGGTAGTGAATAGTGTATAGTCAAGAGGAAATTTGGATGAAGGAACATATTTATTGGATACAGTTACTGTAGAGCAATAGAGTAAATTCTACAGAGGGGAGTTTAGCATATGAGGTACACACACACACACACACAGACACACACACATTAATTATGCTTAGGAGACTTTTGACTTATTTGATAACACTTTCCAGTATTTAAGGATATATTTTGGAGGGAGGGAGGGAAAGATGAAATTTTATGAAAAACCACAGTTATATTTAGTAGTTATGATTAGTCTTTATAATACTAACTGGAAACACTACATTTTGAGAATATCATTAGAAGTTCTGGGATTCTGAAGCTTGAAAGACATTTAACTGACACTGAAAAAGGAAAATTATGTGTGGCAATTATGTTGTGGGTTATAAGAATAATGAAAAGTTAGAGAATGAAGTCACAGATTCCTGGTATGAAGTGACATTTGATCCCAGAAGCACTCACAACTGAGGCCTGTCAATTGTGTAATATTGTTTGTCTACAGAATAAAATTTGTACGCATTTTATATTTTATGATTTAACTTCCCATGCATATTACTATATGAAAAAGGAAATAAAACAAAGTACTTTTAAAATATTAGCAGCAATTTGCATAAAAGTAAATTTATGGTCAGGATAAAATGTTATTTGCTGAAAGCAAATCTGAAATCTTAAACTTTAATTTGAAATGTTAAATTCTTTAATCAACATAGAGATGTTAGAAATACTTGTCCTAAATTAATAACTAATACTTTTATGGTCACTTTTGCATGTGATTCTGTGGTTATATATATTTTTTAAGTTGAATTTATTAAGGTGACATTGGTTCATAACACCATTTGAACCTATCTTAAAGCCCTGACCAGTTTGGCTCAGTGGATAGAGCGTCGGCCTGTGGACTGAAGGGTTCCAGGTTCGATTCCAGTCAAGGGCATGTACCTTGGTTGCGGGCACATCCCCAGTGGGGGATGTGCAGGAGGCAGCTGATTGATGTTTCTCTCGCATCGATGTTTCTAACTCTCTATCCCTCTCCCTTCCTCTCTGTAAAAAATCAATAAAACATATTTTAAAAAAAAGAAGATGCCACTGTTAATCTTTAATTGTATTTGAGTTATTGGGCTTCAAAAGACATAGTTGGAGTACTTTTATCTTAGTCGAAGGAAGTGTGAAGAAGGTGATGTTCTCTGAGGAAAAAAATGAGTTAGGTCAGCATTGCAGGTAGTTTTTATTTTATTTTATTTATTTTATTTTTTGTTAATCCTCACCCGAGGATATTTTTCCATTGATTTTTAGGGAGTGTGGAAGACAGAGGGAAAGACTGAAACATCGATGTGAGAAAAACACATTGATTGGTTGCCCCCTGCGTGCACTGACCAGGGTCTGGGTTGGGGATAAGCCTGCAACCAAGGTACATGCCCTTGACTGGAATTGAACCCGGAATCCTTTGGTCCACAAGCCAGTGCTCTATCCACTGAGCCAAACCGGCTAGGGCTACAGGTAGTTTTAGAACATCTAACCATTTGATATATTTTCCAGCCATAGTTCCATTTATTTCAGTCAGATTTAATTGATTGCTGGAGAGTGTTGTTGATTTGGGGATGTGTAATTTTGGTGCTTTTGATTTGTTTTCTTTATCATTTTTAGACTAGGATAGGACTGTAATGAAACTCTGATAAATATGACTGAGTAATATCTTTAGTTATTCTGACTATTACTAAATGATCCTATTACTAAATGATCTGTTTCCAGTGATGATTCTATATTCATTAAGTACCTTTGGTTAGCTGCTGGAGGTAAGAAGATACTATAGAATAGCATTAAGAGCTATGGCTCTTTCTGAGTCCTTTTGAGTGAGTCCTCATCTTAAATCAAACATAATAAAATTTTGATTATTTTTTTCTTTTACAAAAAAAGTATAAGTATCAAAAACCTGGAAATGATATATCAGTTTTTCCAATCAAGATGTTGAGATCAGAATCTTGAGAAGTAAACATATTTATTAAAAAGCCCATCTGGATATAGAACTACCAAAACATATTATTGAATTATTGGTAAATATGAATTTGTTCATAATTTTACCTAACTAGTCAGGGCACATGATGAACGGCACTTCTGCTTATTTATATGTTCATCGTATTTCCACTTTTTAAAGCAATTTAACTTTTGTTCAGTGAAATTCTTCTGGTAAAATTTTTTATATGTTTAAGACTTTATATGTAATAATAATACTAATATATTATTAAAATTTATTTTTAAAAATTTAAATCTTTATTGTTGAAAATATTACATATATTCCCCCCTTTTCCCCCATTGACCCCTTCTAGTCCACCCCCACCTGCCACCTCAGGTGCTAATATATTTTATTTAAGAAAAACATCTAAATGCTTAAATTACCTATCATACCTGAGCAAAAATAATTTAAAAAAGAAATAATTATAGTTATCTTGGTAGATGATCAGCTAATTAGTGGTAAATTAGATTCAATAAATGCACACACTCAAAGTTTTAATGAGTTTTCATAGTATTGTCAATTTTTTAATGTATAAGTTAAAAATTATTTTCCTTTCCAGAGTATTGAATTTTTAAAATATTATTAATATTTTTGTTTGTTTATATATATTTATATTTTTTTGTTTGTTTATTTATATATTAATATTTTTTGTTTGTTTATTTAAATTTGTGAATTCTGCAAATTGTCCTACTGGCTAGTATGTGATTGAGATTGCGATGTTTTCTATTTTTAGATATTTCCATGTGAAACATTTAGAGAAGTAATACTGCACATCTTTCAAGCAGTCAATGACCTTATCTTTTGCCAAAATCAGATGACATTCAATACTGATACTATGGAGAGAGGAATCAAAATAGGCACCTAATTATAATTACTCCCCCCCCCCCCATCATTATATCACTACGTGCAGAACAACTGATTTTTAAGAGATCATACAACTGCTGGATTTTGGCAGGTACAAAAGGTTTTTTTCTTTGATTCCCTCCCCCTCATCCCCCTTCTTGCTTTCATCACATGTAGGATTTATGAGAACAGTTCAGACTGACCTCTTTCTTGAAAGATTTAGTTCGAATTTTAATAGTTTATAGGAAATAGTAGAAGTGAAAGAAAGTTAATATGTTTATGATTGCTTCATATTTTCAGTAATCCTTAACATTTATGGTGCAGTTCAGTTGTTAAGAGAGTAAGGATAGTTTTAGGTAATTTGGGGGAAATGACTATAAAAGTTTGGACCAAATACTATACAATTAGCTTCCAGAGTTACTGCTTTTGGAATAAAATCAACTGTGAACAACATGAAGGCAGAGACTATATCTTCTTAACTATTCTGACCTAGTACACAGTACTATGCCTTGCACATAATAGAAGTTATTGAAATAGCAAAGGAAGATAGGATGGGAGGGAAGAAGGAGAGTCAAAATCCTAAGTTGATTGGACAAAGTGATAAATTCCATGTTTTCCTGTTGCGTTTTTTTTGGCTGACATACTGCTCTCCTAGACCCGTGGTCGGCAAACTGCGGCTCGTGAGCCACATGCGGCTCTTTGGCCCCTTGAGTGTGGCTCTTCCTAAGCCTTAGGAGTACCCTAATTAATAACAATGTACCTACCTATATAGTTTAAGTTTAAAAAATTTGGCTCTCAAAAGAAATTTCAATCGTTGTACTGTTGATATTTGACTCTGTTGACTAATGAGTTTGCCGACAACTGTTAGACCAATAATAGGCATATGATTTTTAACAGAGCACGAACATAGTATGACTTTGAGAACCTTTCAATATATTTTTTATTGATTTTAGAGAGAGGGTGAGTTCCCCGGTCTTCCTCCCCTCTGATAGCTGTCTATTCCATGTATCCATGCCCCTGTTTCTATTTTGTTACTTAGTTTATTTTATCATTAGATTCTACATATGAAAGAGATCATGTGGTATTTGTCTTTCTCTGACTGGCTTATTTTACTTAGTATAATAGTCTCCAGGTCCATCCTTGCTTATCACAAAAGGTAAAAGTTCCTTTCCCCCCCATGGCTGAATAGTATTCCATTGTGTAAATGTACCACAGCTTTTTTATCCACACATTTACTAGTGGGCACTTGGGCTATTTCCAGAGCTTGGCTATTGTAAATAATGCTGCAATGAACATAGGGATGCATATATCTTTGTTCTTCTTTCTCAAGATTGATAAGGCTATTTGGGGCCTTTTTTGGTTCCATGTAAATTTTTGGGATATTTGTTCTAGATCTATGAAATATGCCATTGGTATTTTAATAGAAATTGCATTGAATCTATAGATTGCTTTGGGTAGTATGGACATTTTAATGATGTTAATTCTTCCAGGCAATGAACACCATATATGTGAAGCACATTTTTAAATAGCTGTTTTAACATTTTTTGTAATGAAAGATGATGTTGAACATATTTTTATGTGCATATTGGCCATTTGTATATATTCTTTGGGAAATATCTATTCAAATCTTTTGCTAATTATAAAATTGGTTGCCTTTTTATTGTTGTTAGAGCTCTTCATGTATTGTGGTTACTAAAACCTTATTAGATATATGATTTGATAATATTTTTACCTTTTGTAAGTTTTGCTTTCTTTTTTAAAAAAATATATTTTATTGATTTTTCACAGAGAGGAAGGGAGAGGGATAGAGAGTTAGAAACATCGATGAGAGAGAAACATCGATCAGCTGCCTCTTGCATACTCCCGACTAGAGATGTGCCTGCAACCAAAGTACATGCCCTTGGCCGGAATCGAACCCGGGACCCTTCAGCCCACAGGGCGACACTCTATCCACTGAGCCAAACCGGTCAGGGCAAGTTTTGCTTTCTTGATAGTATCCTTTGATACACAAATAGTTTAGTTTTGATGAAGTCCAATGTATCTATTTTCTCGTTTGTTATTTTGGTGTCATATGTAAAAAACTATTGCTAAATCCAAAACCATGAAGATTTAACCCTATGTTTTCCTCTAAGGGTTTTATAGTTCAGTTCTTACACCTAAGTATTTGGTCTATTTTGAGTTATTATTATTATTTTTTTATATAGTGTGCGGAAGTATATTTTATAGGTGAATATCCAATTTTTATGCCACTATTCTTTCCCTATTGAGTGGCCTTGGCACCCTTGCTGATCATCAGTTGACCATAGATGCATAAGTTTACTTCTAGGCTCTCATTTTCTATTTCATTTATTTCTATGTCTATCCTTATGCCAGTACCACACTGATGTGATTACTGTAACTTTCTAGTAAATTTTGAAATTAAAAATTGTGAGTCCTCCAACTTAGTTTTTGTTTTTCAAGATTGTTTTGGATATACAGGGTTCCTTGAAGTTTCATATGAATTTTAAGATCCACTTTTCCATTTCTGCAAAAAGACCATTTGATTTGAATAGGGATTGTATTGAATCTGTATATTTATTTGGGGAGCATTGCAATCTTAACAATATTAAATCTTATAATCTATGAATATAATATATCTTTCTATTTATTTAGGTCTTCTTTAATCTCTTCCAGTAATGTTTTACAAATCCTATAATTACTGCTTTACTCTTTTAAATAATATTGTGAGGTGCCTGGCACACAAAGTTACTTCAAATCAGTTAAGTGAGTCTTACTTTTAAGCTTTTTTTGTGAGGCAGTATGTACTGGGAATAATAAACCTTTCTGCTGACTCTTCTCAATGTATATGTATTATAAGTTCTTTTTACAATATGATAAAATTTTGTATATTTTGTTGGATGTATTTTTTTAAGCTTCATTGTTGAAAGTTTTACAAATTTTCCCCCTTTTCCCCTGTTGACTCCCTCCACCCCACTCCTGCCCGATGTATCTTATGTGCTGTGTTGTTTTTTTAATTGTATCTAATGTAGAGTCAAAAATGTAGTATAATGGACAAATCATTGCTTTAAATGGCCAATTATTGATCCTGAATTGATTCATTTTATTTTTAAATATATATTTTTAATTGATTTTAGAGAGGAAGGGAGAGGGAGAAAGAGATAGAAACATCAATAATTAGAGATAATCATTGATTGGCAGCCTCCTGCACCCCACCTCCCCCTCGGGATCGAGCCTGAAACTAGGGCCTGTGCCCTGACCAGGAATCAAACCATGACCTCCTGATTCATAGGTCTATGTTCAACCACTGAACCACACTGCCGGGGCTGAATTGATTCATTTTAAAATTCCTAATTATGTGGCCCTGGCTGGTAACTCAATTGCTTGGAGTGTCATTCTGTACACCAAAAGGTTGCGGGTTCGATTTCCAGTCAAGGCACATACCTAGGTTGTGAGTCTCTCTCTCTCTCTCTCTCTCTCTCTCTCTCTCTCAAATCAATAAAAACATATCCTCAGATGAGATTTAAAAATAAAAAATAAAAAACTAAAATTCCTAATTATATGTTTACTTGAAACTTTATGTGCTTTGTGTTAACATACATTGGTATGTTATGTTAACGTAGACAAGAGAAGAACATAGGCTCAAAAAATGTAGTGCTACTGGTTTTTAAAAACTAATCATAATTCAAAATTATCTTTGAAACTTCATTTTTATTTTTGTGTAAGGTTTTTCTTGATATTTTGTAGGAAGAACATGTTTATTTTAAAAAGTGGCATTTGAACAAATTTGTTTTCACCAAATGACATAATACTATTATCATTTCCCTTTTATATCTCTTTCCTGCTTAAACATGTGCCCTAATATAAAATAAAAAGTTAGAGATATTAATTTTTGTAGTGATGTAAAAAATTTCATGATTTCAATGAGGGTATGCTATCTTTAAAATCTTTTTTACTTTATTTATTTACTAGAGGCCCAATGCACAAAATTCGTGCACTTGGGAGGGGGGTCCCTCAGCCCAGCCTGCACCCTCTCGTTGTCCAGGAGCCCTCAGGGGATGTCTCACTGATGGCTTAGACCCGTTACCCATAGGGAGCGGGCCTAAGCCGGCAGTCAGACATCCCTAGTGCTGCCATGGAGGTGGGAGAGGCTCCCACCACCACCATTGTGCTTGCCAGCCGTGAGCCCAGCTTCTGTCTGAGCAGCACTTCCCCTGTGGGAGCGCATTGACCACCAGGGGGCAGCTCCTGTGTTGAGCAGGATTGGGCTGAAACTGGCTCTCCGACATCCCCTGAGGGGTTCCAGATTGCGAGAGGGTGCAGGCTAGGCTGAGGGACCCCACCGGTGCACCATCAGGGCTGGAGAGGGATGCAGGAGTTCGGTCAGCTGGGGAGGGACCGTGGGAGGACTCCAGGGTGTGCCTGGCCCTTCTTACTCAGTCCCAATCGACCAGACCCCAGCAGCAAGCTAACCTACCGGTTGGAGTGTCTGCCTCCTGGTGGTCAGTGCACGTCATAGTGAGCAGTTGAGCGGCCTTAGCATATCATTAGCATATTATGCTTTGATTGGTTGAACGGACGACCAGACACTTAGCATATTAGGCTTTTATTATATAGGATTACTCATTTTTTTCTTGGAACGCTTCACAAATTTGTGTGTCATCCTTGCACAGGGGCCATACTAATCTTCTCTGTATCATTCCAATTTTAATACATGTGCTGTGGAAGTGAGAAAAAAATCTTTTTTACTTTAAATATCTTTATCTGAGGATGAAAATATAGCAAATTGCTGGAAAGCGGTAATGGGGAGTTCATAGGTGACTTTTAAGCATGTTTTTCATTTTTTACTTCTTCAGAATTCAAATATCAGAATGACTTCAGATCTTAAGATACAAGAGTTTGATGCATTATAGAATTGTACCCCTGAAGCCTATATAATTTTATTAACCAATATCAACCCAATAAATTTAATAAAAATAAATTTAAAAAGGAGAGAATATACATTTCTAAAAGTCAAAAGAAAAAGAAAAGAGTTTGTTGGTCTTAATCCTCTTTATTGCGCATTCTATTAATCTTCTCTCTTACCTTATTTTTAGGAATATACAGTTCCTCAGCCATCATAGTCACATAGCATCTTACTCAGTCTCATGGATTAAATTATTCTACAAATATTAAAGATATATTTACTTAATTTTAGATATTATGTTTCCAAGGTACTGACATTATATACTTTTAATTTATATTGAACATTTTAATGATTTTTTTCTGAAAGAATATAATTAGTGTGCTAAGTGTTATGTTTTAAACTAATGAAGGTATGTAATTTTGTGTCTAAGTATTTTTTGATAATATGGGCATCAATATTAAATGAAATTTTATCTCAGTGATTTCATTTCCTTGAAGATATTTCTATCAGAAATATGTATTGTACTTGTATTGTGCTTAACATGATGAAATGTTCTCTTTTCCTTGTTTTGTCCTTATTGCAGCAATCACCAAAAGCTTCAAAGTTTAATTTAAACTGAAATGTTTCTCCATAGAATAAACAGAATATCTCAACTGTGAAGGGTGATTACACTTTGTGAATTTGTTTTAAGACCTTTGTAATTCATAGCTCATAGCATTGTGTGCCTGATGCTAAAAAACATTGGCATGTCATGTTATAAAAGAGAGGGCATTATTATTTTAACTAGAGGCCCAGTGCATGAAAATTCATGCACTGGAGGGGGGGTCCCTCAGCCTGGCCTGCCCCCTCTCACAGTCCAGGAGCCCTCAGGGGTGGGAGGTGACCCGGTGATCAGGGGAAGGCGACGGCCCCATCATACCTCTGCTGCTGCCACTGCTGGCAGCACAAGCCTCGGCCGGCCCTGGTTACCTGAGCCTCAGGTGGCCCTGGGTGGCTGGGAAGCTGACATCCAAGGCTTGCCTGTGCCTCGGGCTGGCCCTGGGTGGCTGGGGGGCTGAGGGGATTGGGGGACTCCGGAGGCAGGCGCGTGGAGCAGCCAGGCCAGTGGGGCTGAGGGGACTGGGCGCCGCCATCTTGTGGCTGTGGGCACTGCCATCTTTGAGGGTGTGACAGTCAGTTAGCATATTCCCTCCTTATTGGCTGTGGGCACTGCCATCTTTGCGACAGTGTGAGGGTCAATTAACATATTCCCTCTTTATTAGGTAGGATTTTATTGATTGATTGATTGATTGATTGATTTTAAATCTTTATTGTTGAAAGTATTACATATGTCCCCCTTTTTATCCCCATTGACCTCTTCTAGCCTACCCCTATTTTTATTTTTATCGTACTTTGGATTAAAAAAAATCTAATTGGATAAACAAACCATTTCCTGAATAGAGTAGTGTTGACAGAGGGTTCCTGGGGGATTAGTTCACTGATCACTTTTTAAAAATTAATTTGAAGAGATAGCATACAAGGAAATCTGTTGTTTCCTTGGAATAGGAAGCCATTCCAAGCCTTTTCAGGTAGTAAAATGCTAAGTTAGCCTTCCTTGCCCGCTTCTTCAGTGGTTTATGTTGAAGCTTTGAGGCACAGTTTACAGAATGAGTTTTGAATTCAGAAGACTTGGATTTATGTCCAGATTCCCACACTTAATAGCTGTATGACTTTTAACTTCATATTCTTCATTTAAAAAAATAGAATAGAATATTTATCCCATAGGGTTGAGCTATGTATGTTAAATTAGTTATGGCAGGAGTGGAAAACCTGACACATAGTAGAACTCAATAAATGCAGATTGAATGAGATTATATGGCCATCTCAAATCCTTCTTTCCAGCTTCAAGTTTTTTAAAGCGTTCTCAACCTGGTGTCCATGTATATGAGGTCTGTAGTGCTCACCTTTTAGTACTTGCTTCCTTAGATTCATCCCTTGCATAGCTGGATTTTATCTTCAAGTATTGTTTTCTTATATGCAAGCATCCTTATTATTGATGTTTATATCTTTGCATATGTTTAGTGGTGTTGCTTTTATACTTGAAGGATAACTGGGTATAAGATTATTGGGTCACACTTACTTTCAGGATTCTAGAGTTTTGCTCTACTTTTTTTTTCCAGGCATTTAATGTTGGTGAGGCAAGGGCAGAGGTCAGCAACAACCCCTTCTGTTTCCAAGTTTGCAGGTAATTTTTTTTTTACCTGTAAACTTTTAAATTATATATATTTTAGCATTAATGTTTATATTTTACCTTCTCTTGGGAACATGAATTACTTTATTTTTTTAAAAGCTTTTACTTTTTCCCTTGAATTGTCACAATACTTAGAATGATCTTTTTATTTTATTTATTTTATTTTTATATTAATCTTTGCCTGATAATTTTCCATTGATTTTTAGGGATAGTGGAAGAGAGAGGGAAAGACAGAGAGAAACATCGATGTGAGAGAAACACTTCGATTGGTTGCCTCCTGCATTAGTTACCTCATGATTTGGTTGTCTTTTGCAAGCCCCAACCAGGGCCCGGGCCAGGCATAAGCCTGCAACCAAGGTACATGACCTTCACCAGAATCGAACCCGGGACCCTTTGGTCCGAAGGCCAACACTCTATCCACTGAGCCAAACCACCTAAGGCATGGATTACTTTCTTGTGTTATATATAAGTAATTTTTTGTGGAGGTTCATTTAAAAAAAATTCTCTTCTTTAGAATCAGTAATTATAAATGTTGTATCTCCATTGTTTTCTTAATTATCAGTTTTATATCCAATACTTTCTGTTCATTTTTACCATTTCTTTTTAAGTGATTTCCTCAATCCTCCCTCTATGCCCTAGTTTCGGTTGTTAACACACATTTTTTTCTACATCTAATGAGAGTTTTATCTTTGTAATGGCTTGATTTTCCTTCTTCCCTTTCTTTCCTGACTGAGTCTGCCAGCTCACTTTTCAACTACTGTTGTCTTATCTCTTCTTTGATCTCTTTATCTTTTCTTTGAGTTCTTTTTTTTCTCCCTCACAGAGATCATGTTATTTTTATTTGAGACTGAGGAGAAATAATTGTCTAAATTCTTCCTTTGTTTCCTTGAGCAAGGGAGGAAATTATTATTCTTTTAATGTGTGATCTGTGTCTTTAATATCTCATTTTCCATTATGTATTTATATAGTTCCTGTGCTAATTCCTTTCTTACTGCTTATCTTCAGATGGGGCCATATTAATACTGGATATTTATTTGCTGAAAAACAATATTAGGGGCAAATTTAGCACTTTTAAAATTGGTATTTGTTGTCATGAAAAACCTCAATGATTTTTCTTTCATTCTGCTTATATCTCTTCTTAGTTTCTGGCATTAGAAGTTTGGTGTGGTTTACAATGAACCACCTTAAGTCAGGCTATCTGTGCTGTGATCTGGTCATCTCTGCTTCCTTTCCTTCACCCCAGGCAGTGTTTTAGGAGATTAGATTATAGACAAGATGGTATATCTGTATATTTCTTCCTTATTCAGCTCAACTTCACCTACAGTTCCTGTGTGGAACTGGGTCTTTACAGGAATATTCCCTACTTCTGCTGTTCTCATGCACCTAGATCATATCACTTTAATCAAAGGATCATTTGATATTCTTTTGGACTGCGGTATTTACTTTTAGAGAAATTGATTCTTGCTTGAGGTCTGAGGAGATAAGTGTCATTTTGTAATCATTCTCCTTTATTCTGGTTTAGATTTCAATATATTTGGCATATATTCTTCATTTTGTGGTGTGAGCTTATACATAGGTATTTCATTTTTCATTAAGGATCCCCCGCCCCCCACATTTTTCATTCTTTTTGGTTATTTTCAAGGCAGAAGACTTTAGAAAAAATTGCTCCATCTTTGACCAGAATTCTAAATTGTCTCTTTAAAAAATATTTATAAATATATTCTATACTATTTTCAAGTCAATTAAACCTTTCCTAACACTTAGTGAGTATCTGCCATGTGCTAAGCCTTGCCCAGTGAGTGTTATCTATATATATAAAAGGCTATTATACTAAGTGTCCTTCCCTCCGAACCTTTTGAGCTCGGCGTGTCAGCATTTTGAAATACCCTAACTTCACTCTGGTGCCATGTCACATATAGAAATTTTTTGATATTTGCAACCATAGTAAAACAAAGACTTATATTTTTGATATTTATTTTATATATTTAAATGCCATTTAACAAAGAAAAATCAACCAAAAAATGAGTTCGTGTGTCACCTCTGACACGCGTGTCATAGGTTTGCCATCACTGCCCTAGTGACTAGTGACTAGCCTTCTTGCAGTTTCTTCAGCCCAGGAACACGACTTGCTTTATAGCCAGGTAGAAACACTTTACACTGTAACCAAATGTCTGTGAAGCATTTTCCCATGCCTCATCTCATTTGATCCTCACAGAAGTCCTGGAGTAGGTAGATAGGAGACTTGGTGGAATCCTATTTTCTTTTCATTAGCTGAAAAATGGAGATTTAGAAAGTTTAGAAACTTGACCCAACTGAAAAGAAGTAAGAAATGGTGGACCTTGAAAATGACTTAAGGTTTTCTCACTGCACAGAATATAGTCAAATACTGCTGCAGTTAAGTATTTTACCCTTTGTTCTCCCTGCGTAATCTACAATAATAATCAGCTTTGTGTTGATATTTACTGCTGTGTTGCTGACAATTACTTGAAAGAGAAATTGGGGTGCTTCACTGGGCTGGGAAAAGTTTTGCTAAATCAGAAAGCTGGTCTAATTAAGCAAGTTTATTCTATATCTATAAAAGACTAAGTTGACTCATGCATGTGCAATACATATAAGCCCTTGCTGGGGCCAATCGCACGCATGTGTTTTCACCTGTCATTGCTGATCGTGAATTTGGTTGACACGTCTATTATAAAGGGCAAATAGCAATATTAAAATATTTCTTCTAATTAATTTCCTTTCAATGTGCACGAATTCATGCACCGGGCCACTAGTATAACAATAATCTCCCTTAATCTTAAGTTTTCAATATTACCTCATTTAAAAATTAAAAATCCAAAGATCAGAGAAATTAACTAAATTGTCCAAGGTCACACAGAAGATCTAGAATTAAAACACTATATTTTTTCTGCTACACCCCATCTAGTCTCTATTTGCATAATTACAGATTTTGAATAAGAGATTTTATGCATATTTCATAGTTAGATTTCTTACTGTCACCTTTTGACTAATTTGAATTTGATAAATGTGTTTATAATATCATCTACCTACAAACATAAATAATAATAATAATAATAATAGGTTTACCTTTTTTTTTTTTATTGCTTAAAGCATTACAAAGGGTATTACATATGTGTCCTTTTTTTTTTCCCCCCGCCCTTGACAATACCCCGGCTTCCCCTACCCCCCAGTGTCTTATGTCCATTGGTTATGCTCATATGCATGCATACAAGCCCTTCAGTTGATCTCTTAACCCCCTCCCTCCTGCCCCCCAACCCTCCCCGGCCTTCCTGCTGCAGTTTGACAATCTGTGTGAGGCAGCTCTGCCTCTGTATCTATTATTGTTCAAAAGTTTATAATGGTCTCTATTATCCATGAATGAGTGAGATCATGTGGTATTTTTCCTTCATAGTTTGTACCTGAGTATGCACAGACACATACTATGTTAGTAAAATTTTTCTCCATTTGAGTTATCTGTGAAAGGGATCAGTGGAACTTTAGGATAATTATTTATTAGAATAATCCACTGGTGCCTGAGCATGAAGAGGATAATATTTCGGAGATAGATTACTTTTGCATCAAATGGTCCTTTTTGATTTGATCTACCATGTGATTTATTTGACAGTTTGAATTGCAGAAAAATATCCAAAGCCATCTTAGGTAAACATAGCTTAGTCATTTTATTGGAAGATTATGATTAGTTAGCGATATAGAAACATTTAGGGAAAAAGTAGGTGGGGTCAAAGAGAAGAATAATCAGGCCCAGATTGTATGGATAACTAACTGACTGCTCCAGTTTTTTTTCTATATCTGGGAAAATATTTTCTTGTTTTTCTTTAAAAATTTCCCCCATTGTGTTCTAGAGTAACAGGATCTTCAAATACACACAAACAAAATAACATGGTACATTTGTACATGGCTTAATTACTAGTAATGAGCTACACTACTTAGAGATTGTTTGCTTTTTCTTTAGGAGCAGTTTAGCTAACTGGCGCAGAGGCCTGCTATAAGATTCTCCAGCTTTCTGTTGCAAGAGCTAATGTCCCATGGTGTGCCTCTACAACTCTAATTACTACTTACCTGCTGGTTAGAAAGTTTTCTGCTGGCTTAATTATGTATCAAATCAGTTTAAAATTACTGAATTAAAAAAACAACAACTAGAAGTTACATTGCTACAATAGTGTGTTAATATTTCAAATAGGATTACAATTGTGGTAGTAATTGGCAGGCAGAGTGATAATGGGCTGGAGCCCCAAAGGCGTGACTCAGATGAGAAATGACTTCTTAAATATGTTGAGAGCAACTCATTCAGGTGCATTAGGGATGGCATTTTTTTAATATTTTAAAAAGCACTTGATGACCATAAACTAGTGACTGCCAGACTCAAAGCAGGCACGATAGTGAGTACATGGTAGTATTTAGGCAGCTACAAAAACTGGGTGTGCACTTTTTAAAGAAAAGGGAAACACCCTAGTGCTTTTCTTATGGCCTGTGAAATCAGAGTCTAAGATGTTTTCCCCTGAGGCAAGCTATTTTTGTAAGTGCTCTTGCCTTGAAGTGCTATCAATTTCTCTTCTTATTTTCCAGTTCCTTGGGTTCTCATTCTCATACCTTCTCATTGTTGTGCCCATTCCTGTCTGTCTTTCTGTAAGTCTTTTTTTCATAGATGTTTCCCTCTTTTTACTATACTTACATTGCCCTATTTCACTTAGAAAGGTTAGCTATTGAAGTCTTTTATAGCCAATCTTGGCTTTACACAAGCACAGATCCCACCTGTTAAGTTAATGCTTAAAATTTGACAGAAAAAAAACATTGTGTGAGTGTGGGGTGAGGATAAGAGTAAGTGCTTTGGAGTCACCTACCCCTGGACCTGGGCCCCAGACCTTCATTTATACATTTTCAGAATACTTTTGCACAAATTACATTACTCTTCTGAGCCACAATTTTTTAAAATATGGAGATAATATCTTTCTTACTGGATTGGTGTGAGGTGTAAGTTATATAAAGTACTGATAGTACAAGGATAAAAACACACTAAATGTGGCTTATTGTACTATCAATCACAATTGTTTATTCCTTCACTTGTTGTAGATGAAGTATACGTTCTCCTCCTTACTGACTTTGGGTCTTGGGCATGTCATTTCTGAGCAGTATCTTTTAGAAGCATTGCAAGTTTCTACCAGACCTCTTATTCCTTGTGCTCTCTTTTATAAGAAGAACATGCTTCAGACATAGGATGTATCCTCAGCCCGAGATCTAGAATAAAGAGACAATGAAGCAGACATGACTCTGACCCACACCCTAGAGCAGAGACACATGTAGTATGAGCAGAGAAATAAATATTTGTTGTTGTAAGTCACTGAGGTTTAAAGGTTGTCATGCAATCTAATACCATTTCTGTTAGCAGTTTCTGTATTTGTCAACTTTGCTGCAGTCACAAAGAATCCCAGTCAGTGTCTTTAAACAACAAACTTTTATTTCTCAGTCATGAATCTTCAGGTTGGCTGTGGCTCTGCTTGGCTCTCTGGCATATGTCATTTCAATCAGTGATCCAGGGTGAGGGAGCAGCCCCTATCTGGGACATGCTGTTCTTGTAGCAGAGGCCAGAAGTACAAAAGGTTGATCCAAACTATGTAGGTGCATTTAAAGCTTCCATAAGGATATGGCGAATGTCACATCTTCTCATATTCCATTGGCCAAGTCACCTGTCCAAGCCTGGCAGTGGGGCAGGGAAATACAGTCCATTTACTGGGAGGCACTGGAAGTCACATGTCGAAGAGTGAGAACAGATTGTTGGGAACATAAAACAACTGACCACAAGAGGCTTTCCACACATGTTAGATTTCTTCTGTCTTCAGTACTTCTTGTGCCATTCTAGGATTACTGACAGGTATAAGACACAGAGACATCTGGGACAGGCAATAGATTAGTTTGATTTCTTCAGAGCAGATTCCTGCTGAGGGTACAATGGCATCAAAAAAGAAGAAACAAAATAGTTAAGTATTGCAAGTTGGTTAGATCCATGCAGATTGAGTATGATTCCCAGAAAGCATGGAGGGGGGGGGGGGGTGGGTGGAACTTTTCATCTTGGAAATTTAATTTTGTGACACTGTCAGGCTCCCGGGATCCCGAAGTGAAATGGCTGTGGTAGTGGCCCTTTCTGTTTGACTAATTGCCCTACGTTGACTTTTTTCCTCTCCTCAGTGCTCTAGGAATTTTTATGAGCCTCTTAAAAGTAACTGAGATGTCAGTCAGTATACTTGCAATGAACAGGTGATATCTCCAGTCTGGTTGTTGCCCCTGAGTGAAAAGTCCCTTTGGCCACAGGAGTTTCTTCTTTGGATTGGCATCTACAGTGCTAGGGCATGAAAGCTAATTTAAAAAGTATTTTATTTATTATATAATTTGCCAGAGTTTCCTTTCCCTACATTTATGCATGTCTATGGGGGTCAAGGTATCTTAGAAGGGTTTTGCAGAAACTGGAACTTAATGCCAGATTTAAATTCATTCTTGACCTTAATTTCTCTTCTCTGTCCTATGTCTTGATTTTCTTGTCACTTTTTAAATATATGAGTCTTATTTTAAGCAAACCAGATAGAGGAGAAGATGCATTAACATTCAGATAAATTGTACCTTTAAACTTAGTATTGTATCATGAAAGTTAGAAGAAAGGTTTCCTTTAAGAGGTGTAGCCTATTGACTAAACCTTGGAAGCCATGGTTAATAATATGTTGGATTTTTATCCTAGCCACTGAAAATGAAAGCTCTTCCCCCCCCCCCCCCGCCCCTCTCTCCTTTGAGCCTCATTTTCTCAAAATCTGGCAAGGGGGGAGATCAGTAGCCTTTTTCTCCCTTCTTTACTGGGATGTACTTTTCCTCCAGAAGAAAGGTACAATAGGAATACCATTAGTGATATAGGTACAACGGGGAGATCTGCTCAGATATGAATAAATTATGCCTTGGATGATGAATTTACTTTTCTGTCCAGCTTTTGAAGGACTTATGTTCATGAACTGAATTCAAGAAATAGAGATTTGTGGAAAGACAGATACACTTCTTTTGCCAGGAAACATTATTATTGAAAAAGTTACTATTGTGTTTTTGAAAATAGAGGACATAAGTACAGCTTTTTAACTTTTTTGTTTGTTTTAAAAAGGTTGCCAACAATTGAAGAAGAGATAAGTGATATGATGTGGCACACAGCATAGCAAGTCTTTTCCTCCATCCTTTGTGGGAATGTGTTCCTATTCATTTCTTAGTTGTGATTTTTTTGGGTGAAATTTGTTTGCATAAGGGTTTTCCAATTTAAATTCAAAAGTCATATTACAGAGCTCTTGCTATTCAGA
This sequence comes from Myotis lucifugus, assembly GCF_000147115.1. Taxonomy (NCBI): domain Eukaryota; kingdom Metazoa; phylum Chordata; class Mammalia; order Chiroptera; family Vespertilionidae; genus Myotis; species Myotis lucifugus. Next base: position 2,616,632 of record NW_005871172.1, read on the forward strand.
GCAGTTCTTCTAAGCTTTGTAGGTGAAATTAAAATGAACAAGACAAGTCTTCTCCCCTCAATGAATTTATGGTCTAGTAAAAGAGACAACCGATATTACATAAATTATTACAATACAAAGCAAAACTTTTGTGTCCAAATGAAATATACAGCCCATGCTATCAGCATGCTAAAAGAATGGAAGACTACTTCCTGTTGGAAAACTTAATTCTCAGGAGGACTTCCTGGAGGAAGTAGCATTTGTATTCAATAGGTGAGAGGAATGGGGTTTCACTTGTTCTGCTGAAAGAACACGAATAAAGGTCTGAAAGTAGGAAAATGCAACTCACTTTGGGGAAGCAGGGAACAGTTCTATTCGGCTGAAGTTTTGTCTGCATTCAAGATGAGGCTGTGAAGGATACTGTCACCAGGTTAGTGAAGGCCTTGAATGGGATAGTAAAGATTTTGGTTTTTATACTTAGAGGTGAAATGGAGCAAAATAGATTTTGTGCATAGTGGTGACACTTATATTTAAGGAAGATAACTAGGAAGATTATGGATGGAGTGAGCAACGAATTAACAGGAGAAGAGATTGGAATTAGAGATCTCAATTAGACTCTTTAGAAGTTCAGATGAGAGACAATAGAACTTAATTTAGGGCAGTGAGAGAGAAAAGGAAGAGATAAATTTGAGAATCATTTTGGAAATGACATAATTTAATGACATTAGTTTACAGACTCAGACTCAAGATAAGTTTTGTAGATAGAATTCAGATGGTCTGGCAACCAATTAGTTGGTTATTCATTAATAACTTTAAGATGCTATTTTAAATGAATCCAGTCACAGTAGCAATTATTTTCTTCAGTCTTTTTGAGTATCTGATGTGGCCATGAGATTAAGTTCTAGTACTGCAGGTGTTATCTATTTGTATGTTAAATCTTTAGGTTATCTATAAGGAGTATTGGAACTTCTTTGCTGGCTCTTCCTAAAGCTCACGTGAGGAAGTAAAAGTACTGTTTTGAGTGATACAGCCGTGGGCAAACTACGGCCCGCGGGCTGGATCCGGCCCGTTTGAAATGAATAAAACTAAAAAAAAAAAAAAGACCGTACCCTTTTATGTAATGATGTTTACTTTGAATTTATATTAGTTCACACAAACACTCCATCCATGTTTTTGTTCCGGCCCTCCGGTCCAGTTTAAGAACCCATTGAGACCCTCGAGTCAAAAAGTTTGCCCACCCCTGGATTAGAACAATATCTTGGTTGTAGAACTTTATATTTTCAAAGAATTCTTATTCTCTCATCATATCCCACTCTTTCAAAAACCCTGAAACAATAAATATTATATATCATACATTTTAAAAGTTTGAGGAAACTGAGAAACATTAAATTTAAATGACATTTCTAAGGTTACATAGTCAGCTACCAGCAAAGAGTGCACAACTTTGGACTATTGGCTACTCTTACTTACCAATGTTACTCTGCTTTTACTAGTTTGCCATTTGACCTAGTTCTAATAAAATCACAGTGTATAGATATCCCAGATAAATCCTCCATTGTTTCTAATTCATTTTAATATCAATACTGTACTTTGTGGCATTAGAGTATGTTTTTAAACCAACACTTTTCATTCAGTTGGAATTCTGCTTTTATGTTAAAAATCTTGTGTGCCATTAGGAATGCGGAACTCTTAATCAGATTCAAGTCTCATCCTTTATTATTTGTGAAATAGTGATCATTTCTTCATATTAGTTGGCATTGTGTTTCGCTGTAATGCTCTAGTGCTGTTCTTGTTGGAATCACAATTCTGGGCATTGCCAGAACTCATCTGTGTATCTTCCTCTGTCTTAAATGAGAATTTGTAGGTTGTTCTAGGTTTGTAATCCTTCTCACCCTATGTTGTGAGGATCCTTCTCTTTGCACTGTTTTGCATTATCTCCAATATCCTTCTTTCTTTGCATGTGTGCATGTTTTAAAATCCCACGACTTTGTTTTCTTTCATTTTTAGTAATCTTCATCTCATGAGCTTATGTATACTTCCTGGTTACATTTTGGTCTGGGATCAGAAATACCACCAGGTGCTTCCAGGATACCTCTGAGTATGAAGTTGCACTAATGCTCATTTATGTCTCTGTCGCTTTCTAACCTAACAATGTGGTGTTTCCAGTGAGTTTTTATTTGGTATGTATAATGCTTCTGATTTATTTTTCTCAGGTTGTTTCACATTTTTCTCTGTTTCACATTTTTCTTATTAGATTGCATTTTGAAGCATTGACTTTTTTGGTAGTGACATTGAACTACTGATTTTGCTCACAATACCCCCAGAATCTTTCCTTTCCTGTGGACCAAGTTTACTCAGGGACTGGTTGGAAAAGTACATTTTCAGATACTTTTGTTATTTTTATTTATCACCAGTGATTTGCTTTTATTTACTTGAGTCTTGTGTATTAATGAGTAAACAAACTCTAAGTTTGTAAATCAGAAGTCTTCAAATTTTCTTGGTTCTTGTTATCTTTAGTGTATCAGTAATTTTTTTCACAGGGACTCTGCTCCAAAAGAAATAACTAACAGTTCACTTTAGTACATAGCTGGAGTCAAACAACTTAAGTGTTCATGTATTAAAAACTTAGTTGCTGTTTGAAAGAATAAGACAGATAAATTGAAAGCAAAACTACTACTTTAATTTCATTCTTAAATAATCACAATTACTGTTGATATGTGTGTGTCTTTCGGGCACTGCACAACTCTTTCAAACACTGAAAACAGATTGGACATTGCCATCCTCATTTCCAGTTCCGCATTAATTTTAGCACAGTTGCTTCTTATCACTGCAAAGACTGAAAACCAACTTTGCAAAGATACAATGATATAGAAATGAATGTAGTGTGATGTAAAATTGAAACTGTGAACTAATTTGGCTTTGTAGTTTACATAGTGATCAACAGATGTCCTGTATCGCTATGTTTCTCTTGAAAAATTAAAATACCTTGTAGTGTTTCTGTGAGCTCTCTATGGTGTCCTGGTGCCTTAAAACTCTTAGGAACTATAGCCTTTGGTAGTTTTCTTTTGTCTTTCTTGACTATGAATTCTCCTGGTGTACATCAATGTGTCTGGAAGATTGTAGGCACTCATTAAATTTGGGAAGGTTTCCATTGCCCTTAGGCAAGCAGTTGGTCCAAAGAAGTTGGGACAAAAATACAAAACAAAACATGTTCAATCTGCAGTTCTGGAACAAGACATATTTTAAAGTGCAGTACTTTGCTGACTTATGTTTTGCCATGCTTCTTGCTTTCCTCTTGAATGAATTCTGACGACTGTTAAGACACTCATATAAGCTTGCCAGAGACATAGTTCAAAACCTTAATCTCCTTCCATTTGTTTTTAATGTGAGGAACTCATTTTAGACATCTATTCTAAGAAAAACAATTAGAGACAAATTATGATGCAGTGGTCCTATCCTGAATGTTATTTTGCAACTTGGCTAGCTCCTGTGCTTTTAAGTTTTAGTAGCTTAATAGTCATATTTCAAGGTAAACACTATGAGACAAGTATAGCTTCAAATTTCTTGTCATTAGTTGACTGAGTCACCTTGCTCTGATTCACCACTGCAGACAACCAAATTGGGAATAAGATTTTAGTGGGTGGAAGCAAGGGGTAACATCTGCTTTGCTAGCATTCTACTCACTGAGTATACTATTTGTAGAGTTCTGGTAGTGCAATAACACACACACACACACACACACACACACACACCCCCACAGGTAAAGCTTGAGCATATAAAGATCTCGTTTAGAGAAAATTTTGATACATCCCAGTTCTGTTTTGACTTGGCTGGAATTTTTCTTGCTTAAAAAAGTTGGTTTCATCCTAGAGTGTGAAGTGCTAAATCAATATTTACCTAATTATGCAGAAGAGCACCAGATGGCTTCTGAGGATGACGTTGTATAGGTGGGAGCATTGGTGACTGAGGCTGTGGTAAACTTTGTAGTTCTGTAATCATCATAATCCAAAGCAATATGTGCTTTTGTGCCAGAGAACAGACAATAATATGTATATTTTAAATATATTTTTATTGATTTCAGAGAGGAAGGGAGAGAGAGATAGAAACATCAATGATAAGAATCATTGATCAGCTGGCTGCCTCCTGCATGCTACCTACTAGGGATCGAGCCCAAAATCCCAGGCATGTGCCCTTGACTGGAATCAAACCTGGGACCCTTCAGTCCGCAGATTGACGCTCTTTCCACTGAGCCAAATCAGCTAGGGCATAGACAATAATATTTTTAAGGTAAAAAAATACTATTAGTTTCGAGGACAGCGTTTAGGTTGCTTGTAAACTGCTATGCAGTAGGAAGCTATCATTCTGAATGAAGCTCTTGTGTTATAATTATTAAAGAAACATGTTTGTATATATTTCTGTGGGTACTAATTTTTTCCTCTTACTATTTTTCCCCCCTTTGCCTGGACAGTCATCTCAAATTGTTATTTTATACAACAGAATCAGAATCTTAACTGAGATAAAATGTTTTTCTAGGTTTTGTTATATTGCCTCTAGTTAGTCTGCAAGAAGGATTGGTTACTGTCCCTAAACTCTTGATCAATTTATCTACATTGAAAAATGGAGGATTAAAATTAATTGCTACATCAGAAATGTCTCTGTAATGGACCTCAAATGCAAGGAATGGTGGTATTAGTCTCTAGTCTCCAAGACATAGAGACTTAAAACAATTGTGGCAACACATAACTTCAAAATAACCTACCCTTCAAGGGTATCTTATTGGAAACATGAGGCAGGGTGTTAATAATCATAATATACCATAAAAAGATGAGTTCTTATTAAAATGGCCTTTGACTAGTAAATTAATACATTATCAAAATATTTTTTCTCCAAGTAGGTTAATTAAATTGTTCTTTGCTCTAAAAATGTGGAATGGGGGGGTGGCGGGGGAGAAGAGGGTGGGTGGAGGTGGTAGAGGGCATAGAGGGGATAAAAGGTGATGGAAAACATTAAATTAAAAAAATAAAAATGTGCTATAAAAATGTATTGAAGGCTCTGTACTAAGGTACTATATAAATTTATAAAAGGAAAGAGAAAATACAGGTTTTACCCTTAAGAGATTTACAATCTGAAGAAATGCATATTGAAACAATTTAAGAGTTGCCTGCCCAGCTGGTGTTGCTCAGTGGTTGAGTGTCGACCTATGAACCAGGAGGTCATGCTTGGATTCTAGGTCAGGGCACATGCTCGGGTTCTGGGCTCAGTCCCCAGTATGAGGCATGAGGGAGACAGCAATCAATGATTCTCATCATTGATGTTTCTCTCTCCCTCTCCCTCTCCCTTCCTCTTTGATATCAATAAAAATATATTTTAAAAAAAGAGTTGCACTGTTTATGTAGGGTAGGATCAGGTGTTTATACGCTGAAGGGAAACAATTCAGTTGTGCATAGGTTTAAGATAAATAAAGGTATTGACTTCAATTAGTTCAGAATAATAGATTTTTTGTTGATTTGAAATAACAAGTAACTTAGTAACTACCTGTAGGTTTAAATGTGAATTTAGAAGCTTATAGTCTTTAAAGTTTGAACAAATGAGTTAGAACTATGCTTTTAATTTACTAATTTGTGAATTAATAGCTTCTAATTTTAAGAATGGCAACACTTTCCTCTCTCAAATGTCATTCATCTTTGTTCTTATATGACATGAGATTGGTAAATTTATCAGACTCTCCATGATTGCATATAAAATGAGGTCCGTAGATACATGAATTGTCTTAAAAGATGGGTATGAAATTAAAAAAAATTATTGTTTATTGGGATAACATTGGTTAATAAAATTATATAGGTTTCAAGTGTATAATTCTATAATACATCATCTATATATTTTATTGTGTGTTTACCACCCAAAGTCAAGTCTTTTCCATAACCATTTATCCTCCCTTTATCCTCTTCTACCTCCCTGACCCCCCTTCCCTCTGGTAATCACTATACTGTTCTCTTTGTCTATTAGGTGGGTTTTTTTGCTTAATCCCTTTATCTTTTTCACTCAGCCCCCAACACCCCCTCTTCTCTGACAGCTGTCTGTCTATTCTCTGTATCTACGAGTCTGTTTCTATTTTGCTTGTTTATTTTGTTCATTAGATTACACATGTAAGTGAAATCACATAGTACTTGTCTTTCTCTGACGGGCTTATTTCACTTAGCATAATACTTTCTAGGTCCACCCATGCTGTTGAAAAGGGTAAAACTTCCTTCTTTTTTATTGCTGAGTAGTATTCCATTGTGTAAATGTACCACAGCTTTTTTATCTACTCATCTACTGATGGGCACTTCGGCTGCTTCCAAATCTTGGCTATTGTAAATAATGCTGCAATGAACATAGGGGTGCATATATTTTTTTCAAATTAGTGTTTATGGTTTCTTTGGATATATTCCCAGAAGTGGAATTGCTGGGTCAAAAGGCACTTCCATTTTTAATTTTTTGAGGTAACTCCATACTATTTTGGTTGCTTTATTGATGATAGCTATTCTAAAAGTTGTGAGGTGATATTTCATTAAGATTTTGTTTTGCATTTCTCTGATGATTAGTGATGTTTTCATATGTCTGTTGGCCATCTGTATGTCTTCTTTGGAGAAGTGTCTATTCTGGTGACAGATATGTGATGAACTGAAATGAAAGAGACATTCACAAAAGCCACAATAAAATTAGGTTCAAGAGTATTAAAATGAAATGTCCTGTTAAAATAATCTAGGGTGTTACTATGTTCCTTGAATTGTGTTTAAAGAAAAAGGAGTTAAGTTGAAGCGAATGATCTGCTTGATTCAACCTATTTTACTTTTGCAAAAATGGTTAAATATTCAGTGCATTCCAAAAGAGTATATATGCCAGAAAGTGGGCAGTGTCAGCTGGAAGAAAGACTTGTTTATTGCTCAAAGATGCCTAGTTAAAATTTAAAAATCTTAAAAATTACAAAAAGAGGGAGTATATATTTAGTGGACCTGTCTGGGCATAGTCATGACTTGTTCTGTCATTTATATGATTTTGTTCTATAGTGTTTACTCTGGTATTCATTAGCACAAGACTAAAATACCTTTCATCTTTGTTTTGTCTAACAATACTTTGTAGTATATTTGAAAAAACAGTGTGTCATCTTAAAGGTGCTTGTATTATGCTGAAATCATCAGACCAGGATAATAAACCCCAAAACTTCATTTTTAGATTTAGTCAGTTTTACTTACTCCTAGGAATATAAACGATGTTTGTGGCTAATATACTAACTGTGCATAGGATAACATACTTTAAAAAGGGACTGTGAGGACTTTTGTGAAACTCAATTTCAAAATGTTATTTATTTGAATAGGTCATATGCATATATGATAAAAATGTATAAAGGTACAGAAGTTGCAGAGTAAAAAGTAGATCTCCTTATTTCCTGCAAGTTCCTCAGTTTCTCAGGTTCCCCCCCTAAAAGCCATATCTATTACCAGTTTCTTATGTATCCATCTGGAGCAGTGATTTTCAATACTTTGAAAACATTGACTTAGAAAATATGATTATTGAAGGAGTATTCCTAGAAGGTCATAGATTAGAGAGTCATTTAGAGGATCTCCAGTTGGGGAGCCCACTAAATCAGGATTTAGCAAACTATGTCCAGGTGGCCAACTGTGGCTCAGTATCTATTTTTATAAATAACGTTGTATTAGAACTCAACTATGTCCATTTATTTATATTGTCTGTGGCTGCTTTTGCCCTATGATGGCAGAATAGATGCAACAGAGACCATATGGCCCTCAAAGCTTACATTATTTACTATCTGTCCTTTTACAGAAAAAAATTATTTCCTAGCTTATGCCTGCTAAATATTGCCAAATATTGTTGAACACTTAGTGCTTACTACTTTGTGGACTCAACATGTTGCTAGATATTTTACATAGATCATCTCATTTAACCATCCTAAAAATCTTTTGAGGGAGGTAATAGGATTATGTTTTTATTTTACAGGTGAGGAAACTGGGATGCAGAGAAATTAAATGGTTGCATATCTAATAATTGAGAGAGCCAGGATTTGAACCTAGATCTGTCTCATAGCCTTCATTCTCTCTCACTATACTAGACTGTCTTCTGGTTCCTGCTTTCTAGTACAGAGTGAGGTAATGGAATAAATAATAAGGAAGGTTGAAAATCTCATGTGCAATGTAACTGTTACTCTAGGAGGCTAGTTATACAAATACAGCTGATTTTCTTTTATTTTGAGGTTCTGTGTGCTTACAATTACTAGGGCATAGCAATGATAAATATCACATTCTTTTTAAAATGTACATTTGCAGAATAAGGTTTAAATAAGTAATTTACCAGATATAATTTTGTATTTTTAACAAATTTTAACTATTTTAAGTTGATTCTGAAACATATATCTCCATTTGCGATTTAGAAATCATCCTTTTTTCATTCTGATTAGACTTGCACAGAATTTACCCTAACAGAAAAGAGAGTGTAAGTAAATATTTTAAGAACAAGCATGCCTGTCTTAATAACAATTGCTACTATTTATTAAATGCCAGGTGAGTGTACTAATTGCTTTCACATATTATCTCATTTAATCTTAGCAACAAATCTGTGAGGCGGAATAATTTTATTATGTGCATGGTATAGAAGAGGAAACTGAGATTACTGATTAAGGAAAAAGTTAATCTGTCTTTTTCCATAACTTCAGAGGAATATTGCTGATTCAAAAGAAATTACCTAATTCTATTATCTAAATTAAACTCTGTTATACACTAGAGAGGATATATGCCACATGAGCATTTTCCCACACTATTACTATTACCTAGGATTCTAAATAAAAGTGTAAATTACCACACAATTGCCTGGTTTTCCTTATTTTTAGATATAGGATATAGAATTCATATTATTAATTAAGCAGATTTACTTGCTTGCTAATTATATTTAAGAAAAAAACTTTTAAAATGTTGGTCAAGATAGTGACATTTGCAAATGTAAACTCTGTAGAAAATAGTAGAATAGCATACATTTTCTGCTTAACCTTTTTTCTAATTAAAAATGTTCAGCATTATAGAAATTAAGAAAAATACAAAAAGTAGAAAGAAAAGACAGAATTTACCCCTAGTCCCATACCCAGTGTCAGCCTTTGTTAACAGCTTATAGTTCCAGTCCATTTCTTAAGAATTGGCTTTTATTTTTTATAAAGTATGCATATATAATTTTATCCCTTTTTTGGTGTCACGATATGACATGAGTGCTATCATGCAGGATTCTAAATAAAAATGTTAATAACTACATCTATATATATATATATATATATATACATATACATATATATATATATATATATATAAAAGGCTAAGTGAACTACTGTATGTCCATCCGACCGTCCGACTGACCAACCGGTCAGTACATATGACACGCACTGCTAATTTAAAAATAAACATTGACTCGTACATGCGCAATACATATTAAAATATTTTGTATTTTAGTTTTATAATACTACATTATATATTCTATTTTGACATGTAATTTTTTGCAGTAATGTAATTACCGCACGAATCTTTCTTCTAATTAATTTTCTTTCAATGTGCATGAATTTGTGCACCGGGCCACTAGTAATATAATATTATGCCTAGTGAATGGACTATATTTTACTTAAATTTTTTTCAATTTTAGGTGTAGGTTGCTTCAAATTATTAGTGTTATTGTCATTTCATCTTTTTTGCATTTTAAATTATAAAAGTAATCATGCTCACGTTCAAAACTTAAATATGGAAATGTATAAAATGAAAATCTTCATCCCACTATGAAGAGTTTTCTGGGTACCCTCCTAGAATTTTCCTATGCCTATGTAAGCACATTTATATCTATTCTTGTTTTACATAGATAGGATCTCTTATTTACCTGCCTCTTTGGTTTTACTCTTTTAAATAATGCTGGGATAATTCTATTTGTGCAAAAAATAGTTTTGTGTTTTTAACTATTTCCTTAAGACAGATTCTTAGAAGTGGAGCTGGGTCAAAGTGATGGTCATTTTGAAGACTTTTACTAAATTTGCCAAATTTGATACACACTGATTTAGGAAGAGCATGCAAATATCACCAAATAATAGATCACCCTATCATAACTTCTACAAAGTGTATGGAAATGTAGTGTGCCAATTTCTTAAAACATTTTCATGAAGGCCCAACATTTATGATATAAGTAGATAAATATATATCATAGCTATATCACATTCATATCCATATGTGTTATGGATTTAAAATATTTACATACATATTTGTGCATTTATAATATGTATATTCACACACACTGAATTTGTTTAACTGGGGAAGGTTTAGTCATGTTTTTCACTACAGTAGATTTCAACATACTATTTTAGATTTAGCATTGTTATTCTTACTGATATTAGCTAGGGTTATCTATCTTTTTCCATGTAATTTGAGGTTTTAATTTGTTCTTTTTAAAAAGTTGTGTTTCAATCTTAATTAAATCTTTGCCCAATTTTTAATTTATGTTAAAATAAAAGCCATTTTTTCCTAATTATAAAAGAAATGAATGTCAATGCATGTAAAAATTCAGGCAATAGGAAATGAATAGAAAAAAAGGAATAGTTTTATTTAAATCTCAACACTCCTTATTAGCCTTTTTCTGTATATTCTTTCTTTTTCTATCTATGTATATAAGTACATATTTCAAGAGTCATAAATAACATTTTGCTCTGTATTACTTTTTGTGTTCATATGCATACATACTCATATAATAATTTATGTCTTTATATTAATGAAAAAATACATATGCTTTGTTAGCCCCCACCCTGGTAACTATGGGCTGTGGATATCTTTCTTATTGATAAATATGGATATATGCCACAATTATAATGACTGCAGTGTACTGTAACAAGAGGCTGTGGATATCTTTCTTGTTGATAAATATGGATATATACCACAATTATAATGACTGTAGTGTATTTTCTTTTGCGGTTTTATCCTACATATTCCAAAAATGATGAATCTTTGGTTGTTTCCAGCAACTTGCTATTATGAACAATACTTCATTGAACATTTTTATACATATGGCCTTTACCCACTTGTCCTATAATTTGCTTAGGATAAAATAGGAGAATTTTTGTATTAAAGGATATGTACATTTAAAATTTGTAGGTACAGTGGGGCCTTGACTTACGAGTGTCCCGACTAATGAGTTTTTCGAGATACGAGCTGTCTCTCGGCCGATTTTTTGCTTTGAGTTGTGAGCTAAAATTCGGGTTACGAGCCAGCTTCAGATACCCCACCGCTAGTTGGCGCAGCGAAGGTCACAGTGAACGCCACAACATCAGCCCAGCATCACGTGTCTCACTCGTTCACTGTTGATTTGACATACGAGTAATTTGAGTTACGAGCTCCATCACGGAACAAATTAAACTCGTAAGTCAAGGCCCCACTGTATGTGAAAGAGCACTTTTTACTTATACTTTTTCATATTTTTGAATTTTTTTCATAAGTGATATATGGGATACAGAATTGTCCAATTGCTGTCCAGAAAGTTTTAAATTTTTGTGAAAATGTTATCCTTTATAGAATTATGAATTGTTGCATTAACATTTTAAAATTGTGATATTGAACACATTTTAAAGCTTATTTGCTTTTATAATTTTCTCATTTGTAAATATTCCATTTATTTTTGTGGCCTATTTTTCTATTTTTTTCTTAATGATTTGTTGGAGCTCTTAAAATACGTCTGGAATTTATTTTAGTGAAAAGTGTGAGGTAGGGATTCACTGTTATTTTTTCCAAATATCTACTCATTCCCAACATGAGTTATTGAATAGTTTATATTTCCTATTTTCTTAAACTGTCACATATCACAGACTAAGTTTTTCTGTAAACTGTCATCTATTTCTAGATTTTCTGTTGTTCATTGATCTGCCTCTTATTCCTGTGCTAATTACTGTTTTAATTTTTATACTTTTGTAATATTTATATATTACACTTGTTAGACCTAAAAGTTATTAAGATAATTTTATTCTTGGAAAGAAATTAAACTTGTATATTTGATTTTTTGAAATCACCTCAAATTTAAATTATCTATTTAATATGTAAAGTAACATTTTTGACTTTACAGTAATTCTCCCTTGGTTTTGTAAGTTTCTGTATTTTATATGTGAGCTACTTGGTAAATATTTTCATTTTTTGGAAGAAAGACTCTCTGTCCAGCAAAATTATTCTGGGAAGCTACTCTGAGGTAGAAGATACAAGAAGGAGGCTTTGAATTATAGGTTGGTGTGTGGACTTGGCATAGTGCCTGTCCCAGAGATCTATGGTGGTTGAAGGGCAGGGGTGGGATCGTGTACAGGAATGGTAGGATTTAGAGTCTTTTAAAAGGAGTTCTTTTCACATCAGAACCAATAGGTTTTGAAAAGGCTAGGATCTGAATTATTAAGGAATGCTACTTAAATGAAAAATGGAAAGTATCTTTGAAACCAGAGACTATGAATTTGAGTGCCAACCCTGTCACTATCTTTGTGATTGTTTAATCCTATTAAGTTTCAGGCTTTAATTTTTTTTTTTTCATTTACAAAATGAGGTTACTGTCACAGAGTAATTATGAGGATTTAATGAGAAAGTAAATATCAATTGAATAGTGTTAAACCTACAGAATTTGCTTAATAATGTCTACTCTTTATTTTTTAATTGTGAAGAAACAGAATTGATGGGGATGAAATTTAGGGCTTGGATTTGCGTATTGGAGAGCTCTGCACATTTCTTTCATCACTTCACATTAAAAAGGCAGTGGATTTTGTCCCAATGCCGGCATATGAGCAGTACTGTAGGGCAGTGATTTTTACCTTTTTCATCTCATGGCACACACAAACTAATTACTAAAATTCTACTGCACACCAAAAAAAAATATTAGTTTTTTGCTGATCTGACAAAAAATAGGTATAAGAACTCTAACCATTTGCAACAGCATGAATGGATCTGGAGAGTATTATGCTAAGTGAAATAAGCCAGTCAGAGAAAGATAAGTATCACATGATCTCACTCATATGTGGAATCTAATGAACAAAATAAACTGATGAACAAAATAGATCCAGAGACATAGAAGCATGGAACAGATGTCGAACTTCAGAGGGAAGGCAGGGGTGAATGGGTGGGTGGTGAGGGATTAATCGGGGAATTTATATGCATATATGCATAACCCATGGACACAGACAATAGAGTGTTGAAGGCCTGGGAAGGGTGGGTGCAGGGTGGAGGGGGATCAATTCAAAAAACCAAATAAACAAAGGGGACATCTGTAATACTTTCAACAATAAAGATAAATAAATTAAAAAATTAGGTATAACTTTGATTGATTTACAAAAAAAAAAAGTAATTACCTAGCCTTTTTGCTCCAGATTGAGTTTTTAAGAAATCAGGTGTCTATACTTATATATAAAGATTTCTGGTATCAAGAATTAATCTATTAGATGTAACCTTATTATGTGACCGTATTATATGCCCTATATATTTATGGTTCAAGGCAGGGCATTCACACCCAATGGCTATTAATTGTGTTGTTGGTTGTTGTCATTTTTTATTTGACAATCTAAGGGAAAAGAGGTCAGTGCTCCTGACTAAATAGTCATTGCATGCTTAAAAAATTCTTGCAGCAACCAGTTGAAAATCGCTGATGTAGGGAAATGAGAATTATGTAGTATGTAGCAGGGTATTTTTTCTATGTATATCTACACACACACACACACACACACACACACACACGCACCCCACACTGTTCCATCAATCTCATTGTGGATCAGAAAAAGAAGGTGAAATTACGAAAATTCCAGGACAAGAAGATATAGGAATTGGTTGATTAGAGTTGGGTGAGATAGGAAAGTGCTGACACTGGAGAAATGTATTTAAAAATTCAGGAATTTAACCCCTTTCCATTTTACAAAGTGTCTTTTGTCAAATGAGTTAAGTGGGAAAGTAAAGTAGCAAAACTGACATATGTATTACAAGAGAAGTGAATGCCAAGTATCCCATTTTTACAGATGAAGTAACAGGAGACATTTATGCGCCTCATAGAATGGACATAAGCACAGTAACTGGAAACTCTGACTTATAATGAAAGCTCTGTCACTAATTTGTCATTGGTCCTAAGTGAGTTATGTGTCTGTTTCCTTCTCTGCAAATGTGGAAGCATCTCATCCTGCTATCCCTGCTGTTTTCCCTTAGGAACGTTAGCCATCTCAGAAATGCCAGGCCAGATCCTATGTGGGCTTTCAGTGAGATCTTTAACTTGTTGTGGAGAATATGTACTTCTCCACAGGATAAGCAGGATCTCTATACAAATTCTCTTAATTTGTTTCTGTGCTTTTGAGAGTGAGCACAGGACCTTATTAAGTCCAGGAAGAACTAATCCACAGTGTATGACTGATCTCTCTGTGGATATGGAGTGTGTAGCTACTGAGTGTGGTAATGGGTAGCATTGCCAAAGACAGCTCTAGGTCATGTAACTGTAAGACATTCTTCTTTAAAAAGTGGGTGGTTGCCATACCAGTGGTCGGCAAACTGCGGCTCGCGAGCCACATGTGGCTCTTTGGCCCCTTGAATGTGGCTCTTCCTAAGCCTTAGGAGTACCCTAATTAAGTTAATAACAATGTACCTACCTATATAGTTTAAGTTTAGAAAATTTGGCTCTCAAAAGAAATTTCAATTGTTGTACTGTCGCTATTTGGCTCAGTTGACTGATGAGTTTGCCGACCACTGCCCTAGCCAGTTTTGCTCAATGGATAGAGCACCAGCCAGTGGACTGAAGGGTCCCAAGTTCGATTCTGGTCAAGGTCATATACCTTGGTTGCAGGCTCGATCCCTGGCCCTGGTCGGGGTGAGTGTGGGAGGCAACCAATCAATGTGTCTCTCTTACATAGATGCCTCTCTCTCTCTCTCTCTGTCTCTCTCTCCCCCCAAATCCCCCCCCCCCCCGCTCTATCTAAAAACCAATGGAAAAATATCCTAGAGTGAGGATTAATAAAAAGTTGGTGGTTACATTAGGTACCAGGTCATCTGTGTAAATTGTGACTTGGGTACATTTAAACAAAGTCTTCTTAGGGAAAAAGCAAAAAGGGAATTACATTTATGCAAGGCATTGCCCATCTAGAAAACACTTTCATATCTCTAATCCTTACAAAAACCTTGGGAAGTAAATGGTAAAATGCACATTTTTTATGCATATTTTTTTATTTCAGAAAATGAGATTATATAGTGTTCTAATCCGTTTTCTTCACCTAATATATTTTGCAGAAAATTGCACTTATTTGTCTCCTTTCTTAGGCTGTGAACTCCTTAGAGTTACCAATTCTACTTCATTCATTTTTATTTTGCCAGTGCTTAACACAGTGCCTGGCACAGAGCACTCAGGAAGTGATGAGTAACTATGATTGAGGCTTGGAGTCAGGACTCTTAAATAAATGGCCCATAGTCACTAAATCTTTGTTTTTCTCTTCTTCGTTTAGCTTAGCATCTCCCCTCACCTTTGAATTTTTGTCACAAATGGAGAAGGGCTTAAAAATATAAAGTGCTACACGTGCTATGTAGCCAAGTTCAACCATGTTGACTCTGCATTCACATAAATTATTCTGGTCTGAACCCAGTTGATAATGCAGCTGTTATTTTTATAATCTCATCCTAAGTACATATTTGCACAACAGGCGGTGTCATCTCATCTGAGTTACTTGGTGTTATTTGCCTGATACTTTAAATTACAGAGCTCCATTACTGAAGTCATTATTTGTGGTTACGAGGGAGTGGTACTGAGAGTGGTAAAAGAGTTTCTTAAAATGAGTTTCAAAACGGACCCTCTTTAGATGTCTTTAAATTTATCTTGATTTAACTACTTAGAACAAGTATAAAAAACAGCTCTGCTGCATTTGTTTGTCAATTTACTGTACAGAAAAATAGTAGACTGATCTTAAAAATTTATGGGTTTAAAAAATCAGTACTTATCTGTGAGCTTTTGTTAAATGATTGCTCTTTAAATGTTCTGCCACTTTATTTTGTGAGCAGGACTTAAGGAGCCAGAACTCAGCAGGGATGGAATCCTCTCCTCTCACTGGGTATGATAATGCACTGCAAATGTTGAGACTATTCTGACTATAATACTTATCTTACAATGAATCCAAATTGTCAGTACTTGGAGAACTGGTATTGTTCTGTATCCCCAGAGATTCCAATTTATGCTATGCATCCTGTGGGCTCTCAGAAATGTTAATTGAATTGCTTGTATTGGTCTCAAATTAAAAAAACAAAAGCAACACCAAACACCCAACATTCTGAAATAACTAAGACTTAATTTTTTAAGTTAAATTCCATGTCTACTTTCTAATTCTTCCTTAACATGTAAGAAAATATTTTATTTTTTAAAAAATAGGAACTGCAAAATTATTCAGATTTTTTCAGTAAGACTAAACACTTTATAGAGTTATAAAACTTTCATATTTGGACAAAAGTTTTTGTGAGCTTACCCACATTTAACACAGTTGCCCTTTGACCCAGCAGTTATTGAAGGTTAGTGTGCATAGGAATTACCTAGGGGCTATGCTTTAAAAAGATTCTTAGACCATATTTTCAGAATATGGCGAATCAATAGGTCTGGGTGGGACCCAACAGTCTTTAAAAACATTATTTTAATAAGCACCTCAGGTGGTTCTGATGTAGGGAATCTGAAGATTGTGTTTTGATAATCACTATTTTTTCCAGTCCTACTTATACAAGACCTTCTCTGACTGTTGTTATTAAACTAATACCATTTATGTCTGAAACCAGACAGGCTGTAAGAAAAAAAGGTATATAAAAAAACTAATAATAATAGGTGTTATTTCACAGAAATATATTTTGCTAAGAAAAGAGAAGATATGACAGAAGAGATTAAAGAGAACAATTTTATTGAGTGAAAAGTTACCCCCAAATTTTCAATTTTCTTTTTGATTCACTGCCAAATCTTTGTTTGATTCTGGTCAAGTGGCCTTGAAGCTTTATATTGTATAAAGTGTAAAGTTAAGCAGTATGTGGAATTTTTCGTAGTCAAGACCTCAACTACAAGTGTTTTGGGGATTTAGTAACATAATGATTCTGTAAATAAGTCTTGGAAATTTGTGGGCTATATTTTTATGGTTTTGGTTCATTGCAATAAGCTATCTTCTAAATAATCTCATTTATTTTAAATGAGACACATTTTTGTACTGACCATCCTTATTTACTGACCAATATATTTTTTAAAGTTATTAAATATATTTTTATTTATTTCAGAGAGAAAGGGAGAGGGAGAGAGAGATAGAAACATTAATGATGAGATAGAATCATCAATCGGCTGACTCCTGCATGCCCCCTACTGGGGATCCAGCCCACAACCCGGGACATGTGCCCCGAATTGAACCCGTGACCTCCTGATTCATAGGTCAGTGCTCAACCACTGACCCTCCCCAGCTGGGCCACTGATAGATCTTGAATTGTTATTTCAGGAGAGTAGAAAAGTTCTGGCGGTTGTGAAAATTTGTCTAATTTAGGCAATTCCATTTCTGATTTACCATTCTGCTACACATGTGGGCAGAGGTGAATTGGCAGGCCTAAGAAATGCAACATTAATTCTTCCTTTTTTGACCCCAAAATACCTTGATCCCGATCATCTATAATGTGTTAAAAAAAGGCTTAGGCAGTGTTACATTAAGGTGTCAGGGTATACTTCCCACTGAGTGTTGATAAAATATAAAATTGTAGAATCCTAGAGTTGGTAGGGACTTTAGAAGGAATGGGTATAGCAGTTCTTGAACACCATCTACAGCTGGGCTGGCTTTAATGATCATCTGTGGAGCTTTTAAAACATGTTCACTCCTGGTCCACTCAAGGAGATATGGTTCAGCAGGTATGGGGGTAGGGTCCAGAGATTTGAATTTTATAAAAAATGTCTAGGTGATTACATAATCAACTAAGTTTTGGTACAATTTTCAACTCAGTGTAAGAATTCTTTCTACAACATCTCTGGCAAAGTGTCACTAGCCTTAACTTTGACAACTCCAGCAATAGGTCTCTATTTTGTGAGGCAAATTATTCCATTGCTTTTAAAGATTTGTCTGGACTGAGCTAAAATCCATCATCTTGTAGTCCTCACCCACTAGTTGTTCTTTCTTTTGGAAAGAAGAAAAGAGAAGACTTTTAATCAGTATTTACCATATTATATTCACTGTGTTAGATATTACCTCTTCTTTGTTGGCTTGAAAATATTAAACTAGATAGTTTCCTTAGCTGCAAAATGGATTACCAGAGTACATAAGCAGTTATCAAAATGTGGTCAGTCGACACATGGGGACCCTTGAGACCTTTGCAAAGGGTCTGAAAAGTCAAAACTATTTCCATCATGACATTTTTTTTTGCAGTGTTGACATTTACGCTGAGGATACAAAGCCATTTTGGGCAAAATGGGTGGTGCCTTACATAAATCAGAGCAGTGGCACCAAAGTCTATTAATAATCATTGAGTTTTTAAAATCATCACCACTCACAGGAAGAAAAAAGCCAGTTTCACTTAATAATGGTGTAGATGAAACAGTAAAGTAACTGATTTTATTCATTCTTGACCCGTAAGTATGTCTTTTAATACTCCGTGATAAAATGGGAAGTATGCATAAAGCACTCATGCTGCATACCCAAGTACAGTGGTTATCTTGAGGAAAATCACCTGTGTGATTGAGTTGCAAGCTGAACTAACTACTTTTTTTTTTCATAGAACATCATTTTTACTTGAAAGAAACAGACACACAATGGTTATTCAGACTTGGATGCTTGGCAGACACATTCTAAAAAATGAGCAAAGTGTGTCTGTGCCATTTAAGAAAAGCAACTGATATTGTTTGTTGTCATTAATAAAATTTGAGCTTTCAAGAGAAAATTAGTTGTTTGGAAAACTTGTATCTACTACTATGAGGTTGATGGCTCCCCAAAACTTAAAAGTTTTTCTGATAAGATTGGTAGTGATATTAACAAATTTGATTTTTTAAAATACTGAATAATAAAATATGTCAACATTTTAAAGATCTGCAAAACACAGTGAACCAATATTTCCCAAATGAACCAATGCATGTTACAAAATTATGCATGGGTAAAAGATGCATTTAAAGACCAGTGGGTTTTAAAGTAACAGAATACAAAAAGTTAATTGATATTCAGGTTTCAGATTACATATTGTAATTAACCTTTTAGAAACTATTACCTGTCAAATTTTGATATAGATAAAAGAAGAGTAGCTACTATCATGTGGAAAGGCTATTTTTTTTTATATTGTCTAAAGTTTCATTATTTAAGTCTACTCATACTAGCCTATTTATTTATTCTATGCTGTTCAACCTTCATTTTCAATATGATTTCAGTATTGAGGACCACCATTTGGAAGGGACATTGACAAGTATGCAGAAGAGATTAGCTAAGAGATAGCCCCGGCAATCATCACCCCCCTCCCCCTGCCATTCCCACCCCGGGCAAGCCCCCACCGGAAAGGCTATTAAAACACTCTGCCTCATTCCAACTTCATAACTGTGTGAAGATGGATATTTTTCACATATTTCCATCAACTCAACATATCACACAGATCGAATGCAGTAACACCTATGAGAATCCGGCTGTCTTTTATTAAACCAGGCATTTAAGAGATTTGCAAAAATGCAAAATAATACCCATCTTCAAATTCTTTGCTTTGAAAATTGTGCTTATACTACTTTAAAAGTATGTTATTTATGTTACCATGTAAATGATTACTATTTAATCATATGTTTTGTTTTAAATGAATTAATAACAAATGTTTTCTTAGCTTTAGTTTCTAATATAATAAACTAGAGGCCTGAAGCATGAAGTCATGCATGGGTGGGGTCCCTCAGGGTGGCCTGTGGAGATCGGGCCCCAGCTCGCACCCCCAGCCTCGCAGCCCTGCCTGGTACCCCGCCTTGGCCTGGCGCTGCCCTCTCACCTCCTCCACCATCCTGCCTGTGCGGCAATTGATCAGGATGCCTCCCTCTCCGCCCCCCCCCCCTCCACTGGTTGCTGTCTGCGGGGATGATTGGTGGGGTGATTGGGGCCCCCTGCTCACACCCGCCTTGGCCTGGCGCCACCCGCTCACCTGCTCCACCATCCCGCTGTCCTTGGGGCCCATTGGGGCCAGCAGTGCCTCCACTGCCGCCCCGCTGCTAGCGCCGCGTGGCTGATGCTGGCCATGTTCTGCGCTGCCCCCTGGTGGTCAGCACATGTCATAGGGAGTGGTCAAACTCCTGATCTCCTGGTTGAACTCCTGGTCAAATGACCGCCCGAGGGGACAATTCGCATATTATGCTTTTATTATATAGGATATTGATAAACGGAAGCATAGCTTTTTGGAACTCTCTTAATTTTTAGAAATGTCATGGAATCCAGAGACCAAAGAGTTTGATGATCTCTACAGTTTATTAATGAACTGTTGCTAGAACTTGCAACCTTTCTAATGGTTCCTATAAGATTTCTTAGCTAATCTCTTCTGCATACTTGTCAATGTCCCTTCCAAATGGTGGTCCTCAATACTGAAATCATATTGAAAATGAAGGTTGAACAGCATAGAATAAATAAATAGGCTAGTATGAGTAGACTTAAATAATAACTATCTTTAGTGATCTTTAAGAATAGGAGAAATTTCTTTCTTTGAGGAAATAGGTATTTGTTCCAGGAAAACAAAGTGTTAGACTAGGTAACATCTTAAGTTATCTTCCTTGACACCTCAGAAATACTCTTACTTTTGCCCTACAAGATATAAATATCAATAACTAAACCTGAATTTTTCCATTCACTATTGTGATGTTCTTAATTAGTAGCAATTGCATTTTTAAAACAAATTGGGCATTAGCTTGGTATCAGTTCCTTTCATATTTCATTTTTAAATAATTCAAATTCTACATAAATGAATTCAAGTACCCATTTGGTGCTTGAACCTTCTTGTCAAAGCAAATTTTTTAAAAAAGGGGGGATGGAGATAAAAAATGGGTGTGGCTTAGAGACAGCTTTAAGCAGGATTTAAAAATTTAGCTTGAAAGCTTTTAAAGCTTAATTATACAGGGAGGTGGCAGTGTTTTTATTTGCTGTTTACCTTTGATCTAGTACCTATTTTGGGGAAAGTTGGACATGCTTTTGTGAAAATGTTTATGGGTTCTTCATTTGAGGTCAAGATTCTTGTTTGAAGTTGCTTTGTAATTCAGAGCTTTTTCTCTTTGTAAGTTAATATTTGACTTTTGCTGCCAGATTAATAGCAAGTTAGCCAGGATTTAGGTGACTACTTTTTAATGTGTAAGTGATATACTGAATTTTAGAAGTAGTTTTATTGTTTTGGGACAAATTAGACATGTTAAGTATTTAAAAATCTCAATAACACCAACTCATAAGGATAAGAAAGTAAAAATATGCCTATATCTCACTCAATGTTAACATTTTTGTTAAATTGTATTTTACTTTGTGAAACGGAGGTGTGTGTATACACATTTAATTTTCTATAAATTGGTTCTTATTATGCATGTTGGTTTTTTATTCAACAATATATTTATTGATATAAAATTATGGCCATAATATATTTTTGGAAATAGCATAGCAAACTTGAAGGAGATCGACATTAAAAATTTTAATACTTTTTGTCAAATTACCATTCAGTAAAGTTGTACCTAATTTATAATCTCATCAATGGTACGTGAATGTGTTTATTTTTCAGACTTTTTTTTTCACCAATACTAGTTTTTGACCAGTTTAAAAATATTTTGCCAATATTGTAGGTGAAAATATTTTATTTATGTTTCTTTAATTATTAGGGAGAGTGTACATATTTTATATTATTGGACATTTGTATTTCATTTGTACATTTCCTCTTTATATTCTTTGTACATTTTTATATTGAAGTGTTTGTAGCAATGCATTTTTTTATTTAGTAAGCTAAGGATGTGCAAAAGTTTGATGATCAAATAATCAGAAGCATGTCATCACCATGGTCAGATGTTGTAGTCTGTGGCCCAAGTTGAATTATTGATTGAAAAATCCTTGAAGGGAAAGGACATGGTTATTCATTTGTTTTTTTAAATTTTTAAATTGAGTTATAATTGACGTATAAATTGTATTAATTTTAGACACACAAAATTATTTTATTATTATTTTTTAAAATATAGTTTTTATTTTCGGTAGAATTACAGATATGTCCCATTCCCCCCCCCCCCCCTTTACCTCCCTCCTCCTAGCTCCTCCCCACCACCCAGGTCTTTACTACCCTATTGCCTGTGTCCGTGGGCTATGCATATCTAGATATATATAAAAGGCGAAGCGACTGTCCGACCCAGCTGACTGGCCGACTGGCTGGTACATATGACGTGAACTGACCACCAGGGGGAAGATGCTCAACACAGGAGCTGCCAAGCTGTGGTGACTTGGCAGTGGTGGTTCTTGGGTGACACACCCCAGAACCAGAGAGGAGGGAGCCCGATTCCTTGAGGGGCCACGCGATTCTGCCTTCAGCTGTGGGTTATGTTATTGCTGGGACACTGTTGGCCCCGAATCTGGTTTACTGCTGAGCTGCAGTGACTGCAGACACCCTTCGAGCCATGGCTCTGCCCCAGGTGCAGCAGGCGGGGAGGGACCACAGGAGGTTGGCTCCAGGCATGTCTGGCCCGACACACACAGTCCTGCCCCGCCGGCCACCTTGTAATTAATTTCCTTTCAATGTGCATGAATCCATGCACTGGGCCACTAATAAGTATATAAATTCTTTGGTTTATCTCTTCTTGTCCACCCAACCCCACATCAAGATATGTCAGTCTGTTCCTTGCCTCCCTGCTTTGGGTCTTATTTTGTTGGTCAATTCATTTTGTTCATTAGATTCCACAAATAAGTGAGATCTTGTGATATTTGTCTTTCTCAGATTGGCTTATGTTACTTAGCATAATATTTTTCAGCATTTATTTGCCTGGCTGGCATGGCTCAGAGATTGAGCGTTGACCTGTGAGCCAGGAGGTCACGGTTTGATTCCTGATCGGCATATATGCCTGGGTTGTGGGCTCGATTCCCAGGATGCAGCTGATCAGTGATTCTATCATTGATGTTTCTATAAAGGAGGGATCTCTTACCCTTTGAGACAGCATGGATTTTATTTATTTTAAAAAACATTTTGTGTTCTTACTGTTCAGTGCAATCTCTAATTACTTGCTGAATGAATGAATGAGCAAAGAGAGGAATGGAACAATCTATGGTCATTGAGTGTTCTGAGGATTCATTTTACTAAACAGATTGTGATTTTCTAGAAGAGATGCTGATTTGCTTTGGCATTTTCTTCCTGTCTTCTTACTTTTGTGCTGCCTTCAGGACCAAAGTGGCTACTTTTATTTTAGAAATATCTTCTTCAGCCTAAACTTTTTTAGTTCTCAAAGAAGTAGCTTGCTTCAAGTTGTGTGTTAACTCCTGTGAGTTGATTCTTACCTCTTTAGGCATCATAATATGTTGCTTGTTTATTTCTAAATTCTCTGCAGGAGGAAGTATGTATTAAATTATTTTTCTCTTTGTTTTAATAATGAACTCTGATTTTTAGAAACTTATACTTTTTTAATTGTTTGCTACAAAATTCACCAATAGCATATATCATTTGATAATGAAATACAGAGTTGTTTTTATCATATGTAGCAAGACTGCATTGATATGACAAATGAGGTTTGTTGACTTCATATTAATGCATATTAAAATATTATTTTCCCTGAATGTCTGGAATTTAACTTGTTCCAAATTTAAAATATTTTCAGAGTTAGAGATCTTAACTTAAAGACTACAATTATTGAAAAAAAAAAGAGCTATACTTAGCCACAATATTTCTGGATGCATTTTATTTTATCCCCCAACATTTAAATGCAAATGAAAGAATGAGATGTATTGTGTATGTTGCATAATTTCAATTCATGCTTTAAAAAAGATTTGCTAGAAGGACAAGGTGTGATTATTTAAAAAACTGTACAAGTACTTAAAGACCCTTTTGGATTCTTCCAGGGTTTAGGCTTTAGATATACATTTTGCTATAGATTTATTTTGTGGATAACTTCAAAGCTATAGTTTATAATTCAGGGTAGGATAAAGTATGAGAAAAGCTTATAACAGAACCAGTATTCTTTGCTGGCTTTGAATGGTACACAGAGTGTGTCCACATAGGGTTGTGTGAGGTCCCAGATAAAATTGCTCTCCTGGTTCCTAAGACATCAGAAAGTCATGAGGAGAAGGGTGTAATACCAAAATAAATGAGAGAGCTACCTTCCCTTGGCCAGACTCTCTTGGACTTATTGCATCTATGGAAGTAGGCATTACAGAGTTGCTGCAAACTGAATTGGGGAAGGCCCAGGCACTATTCCCTAAAAAGAGAAGGAGGTCTGGGTGAAGAAAACTAATGGGTATACTAGCCATTGATACTTAAAGCTGTCCAAATGCCCAGGACAGATTCATTATCTGTTAATCCTGACTTGAAAATACAATAAATTATCTGGGTCACTTAGGCAAAAGCATGTTATAGGAGCTGGGGAAGGGCTGAGTTAGATATTTATTTTGTATCTCAACTTAATTCAGGTGCCAATACCCAATTTATTATGGCCATTTGTGCTATAAGTGCAACATTGGGAGCAGTGATTCCTACAAATGCTGTTGATCAAGATTCTTTTTTTTTTTTTCAGAATGAATTTTTAAAAAAATCTAGTTAGCTAAGTAGGTTAACTAACCTAGATGTTTACTGGCCATATTTTTTTTAAAAAAGCGTTTTGAATCAAACCAATCCCTAGAGTCTAGAAAAGTTTCTGACCTAAATTAGGAACCTAAGCTCCATTATTATTTTCAGTTGAACACTACTTATAGCATCCTCACATTTGGGAAAGAATACGGCCTTTGCAACAAAGTTTCTTTGTTTTCATGAAACTAAAAATGTGCTGTATTTAGACCAAACAATAAAAATAAACTACCAAACTACCTTCTAATGCATGGGGGTTCTGGAGAGAGGAAACCATAGATATTTAGAGGCATAAAGTGACTCATTGTGCTAGTTAAACTTTTTACAAGGCTAGCTCTGTGTGTTTGAGTTGCATCTGTTACCTCTTCGGCCAGAACTAAAGTGTGTGCAAGCAAAAGAATTTTGAATTGAATCGTGGCTCATACAGAATGCATTGTGTATAACCTAAGAGTCTAAATGGGTTCCACTCTTTATGTAGAACAAAAACGGCATCCTTTCATGTTTATTCTACCTATAAGGTATTCTTGTTGAACACATCCAAGATATTTTCTGTGAAGCTAATTCATTTTAACTTGCAGACATAAATGAAACATGTTTTTCAAATGTAACTTGTAAGCCTTTATTTCTTTTTATAAAAATATTTCCTTTTGTATTTACTTACACTTTTAAACACAAAGTTTATTACTAACATTATATAAAAAGCTATAATGGATGGAGATTTTGCATTCTTAGCAATAGAATAATGAAATAATTGTTTCTTTTGTTATTGTCATCTTAGAAAAAGTTGTAAGAGTAGATGGGAACAAATGCCTGACTTAAAAATAGTGTGATTTGTAGTCAAATGTATACTTTTTTAAATAAAGCATAAAAAGGCAACTTACCTAATTTTTTAAATTTCATTTTCTCTCTAAATTTTCAGGTCACTTTCATGAATTCAAAGGCAATTTACCAGTGATTTTGGGTGCTGGGGCTGATTTTTTTTGGCGTAATTGTAAGTATTGGTTTATTTATTACTCTTCTCATTGTGTCATGGAAGTAATAGTTTGTAAACAAGTTCTTAAGTCCTCTAGCATGTGAATTTTTATTAGTTTTTTAAGTGTTAATAATTTTTTTGTGTTTTCTTAAGAGGAGTATAGAAAAAAATATTAGGGCCCATTACAATACGCTGAAAGAATAGATACCTTACTTTTTGAGATGAGGCTCAACTGTAGGAATGATTTACCTTACAGGGGCTTGTCTAGATACACATGGATAGTTTACCCTGGTAAATTCTTAGTCTTCTGATTGTCTGGACTTGAAAAGTGCTGTGTGCTTGTGCTCACAGAAAAGAGGTGAGATGATACAGAGTTCAAAGAGCTGCCAGTATAGGAGATCATGTACTAAGGAACCAAAGACTTATTTAGTGAATGTATAATATATATCAAATTGGGGGCCTTCCTTGCTTTCTTCACCATCTCTCAAAACAATATTATATTTTAATGGTATTTTGGAGAACAAAGATACTTTTTCTCAGGAAAGAAGGTAAATTTCAAGAAAAAATTTGAATGAACCTGAATGATCAATTAAAGTACTTTAAATTGATATATACTTATTAATATAGAAGTACTTTAGAATACGTGGCAGGTATTAAAGATGTCTGTTAAAAAACAGACTATTTGAGTAGAATCTAAAATACATTTATATGTGTACTATGTTGTAACCCACGGGCATCTCAAGGGCTGCTTTACATTTGATAACAACAAAGACATAGAAACTTTTCCTCCGTTAGTGTTCTCTGGTCAAGAACTTTAGAGAATATACTTCTAGGAAAGTATTTTTTAAAAAAGTAACAGTATCAATTAGAGTTTAAGTTATTCAGTATTTAAGCAGAAAGCAGCAAACATTTATTTAAAACCATCCTGACGGCTGGAGATTAGAAATGGAGGTGGAGTAAGTGGATGATGCAAGGACATGCTCCCAGGACCAAACTGGAATTACAACTAAAATAAAAACAGCTTTACCTTTCTCTTAGTAGTACCATTGATTGGAGCTAGCATTTAGAATGAACCTCAGAAAGAAGACACAAATGTTTAATATAGTTTAATACATTTTGTGTGTTCTTCATGTTTTAAGAATAATATGTTATTTTTATGAAACTATCAATTCACATTTTATTTTGAAACTAGTCTTATGTAAAACACAAAATATTAAACTACGTGGTTCATTTGCATTACATATAAGCTTTTAATTTGTGCAAGGTATCATAGTGAGGATTAGGAGGCAAAGAAGACGGGGAAAGAAATGTAAACTATTTTCAAGGGGTTCTGGAGAAAAAGGATGATTCCAAGGGGCTGAGCTGATCTTACTAGAAATCTGAATAAAAGGAAATAATTTCGAGTTTTTCTAATCTTATCTTAGTTGCTTTGTCTTTTCTTTTACCTCCTTTCTCTCTTCTGTCATATTATTCAATCATTTCCTTTTGTAAGTTTTTAAGATGATTAAAATTTAAAAATGGCAAATACAAGATAATTTACTGGCATTTCAACTAAGATCGCCTTTATTGAAATATTCTCTACAGTTGTCATCACCTGAAGGCTCTCTGTTTCCTAAATTCTTTACTCCCCCCTCTCCCATCATACACCGACTAACTCTGAATGGAGGTGATCCAAATAGTTGAGATTTTTCTTGTGATTTAACAAAGAGATGCTAAAAATAGAAGATGGGTCTCTGTGGGTATAGTTTTCATATGGTTATTTCTGGAGTTCAACTTCAGATTTTGTCTTGATTACTTAGACAAAAGTAATGCTAATCATACAGGCCTTAAAGTAATTGTTTTCCAGTCTTGAGAATTTCCATATGCTAGATTAGGGCCTGGGCTTTGTTGTTCCTTTGGTCAGTGGTCTCAGGCTTTGTTAGGGCCCTCTTCTGACTGTGGAACCTTCTCATTAAAGAAATGTAGCAAGATACTATGACTAAGATAAGTCAGATAAAATTAACATGGGAATGCTTGAGTTCCCATTTCTTTCAATTATTGTGGAAACTGTCTACCACTTCCACTGAATGATGAGATAGCTAAAACAATAAAAATATTTATCTATTTTTGGCTTAAGAAAAAGCAAATGGGATCAATGACAATGGCTTCTTTTAGGAACTTTAATTTCCATGTCCTGGAACTGCTTATTTGCTACATGATCTAAGGCAGAAAGTTATACCTCATGGCCATGAGAAGGTTTCTTAGTAATGTGTGCAGAAGCCGGTCTGTGAGATAAGGAAGGTGGGATATTGTTTTGCACATCCATAATGAATGTGCCACACCAAGGGTGTGTGAGAACCGATTGGAATCTTACCTACTCACATCTACTACCTAGGTCAGAAGAGGAAAACACTGTGAACAAAAGTGGTTATCTTTTCAGAAGCTGAAAGCATCTTATTATAGGTTTTTATCCCCCTCTTTAAAAACTAAAACTACCCTTTTCTTTTCCCAAAGTAGGCATTGTGTAATAGGACCTTGTTTTCCATGTTAATGTCCCACATTTAGTTTTTTATGTCTAATTAAAAAATACTTATGGAATTCTGACCATTTAATTTACCAGAGCAATAAATGATTGATTAAAAACAAAACAAAACAAAACAGAAATAGATAATTATATAACCTGCTTTTTCAGGTTACCCAACCCTTTTTAGTAATTTGAAAATGAATTCCCTTTTATAAAATGCTATCTCTGTTCATGGTCTCTACTAGCAACCTTTTCCCTGAAAAAGGAACAAAAAATATTTTATTGTCTGGTACAAAAAGTGATTATCGCTTAGCCCATGCTTCAGGAAATAATAACAATATCTTGATTTGGTATGACACTTGTTTTTGCAGATATTAAATTGGCTTAATTTTGTAAAAACTCTGCGAGGTGAGTAGGAATTATTTTCATTTTTGCAGGACTTAACCTTTTAGTGCTTTTAGTGCTATATCAGGTTGTCCTTTCTCAGAGAGTATTTTAACTCTTTCTTTTGTTGTTTTTGATCACTATCTCAGTCTCCATTTGATTGCTATAGAAGTATTTTCGGAAAGTTGAGGTGGAATAAGGAAGTCAAGGAGGAGATTGTAGAGAGCTTTCTGCCACTTCACTTTCCTCTGTTTCTGGATCATTTGCTCCTCCCTGACATTGGCCTAACCCCCTATTCCAAAACTGTCACAGGTTGTGCTTCAGCTGAAATTTTTGAAGTGCATGAATTTTTAGGAAATTAGCAACAACAACAAAAAAATCACGAATTCATCTTTATTGTGGTATTTTTAAATGGACAGAAATCTATTTCAAACTGAGCATAGCCCAGTCCAAAGCTCCCTCAGTGAAAACATCTGTGATTTTAAGGACAAGTAGGTCTAAGTGCATTATCTTTAAAAAATATTATTCCAGGCTAATCTTGACATAGAGCAGGTAAATAAAAAAGATGAGCTGTGAAAATCCACAAATAGGGCTTGAATGCCATTTTCCATGACAACGGGCGCTGCCCCATGAAAGCATTAATGCTGGGAATGTAAGGAATTTAAAATTGTGCCTTCTCAGTTTTACAGTTGTGTGCTCATGTTAATTAGAGATATACTGACATTTGAAGTATCTACATTGATACACACAGCTACCATACATTTGTGAACTGTGGCTAGAAATCTACTTTAATTGAAAGCAGTTTGCTAATCTGAATGTGTATATCCATTATATTTTAAGCTTTTTAAAGTTTTATATTCTAGTGCCTTAGACACTTGTTCTTTCTGCTTGCTTCATTTTCTGCTTCTAATTTATACCTGAAAGTGTAGCCTGGCCTATTTTTAATCTCTTAGTCGTGTTTTGGAGCAATATGGATGGAATTTTGAGAAAAAAAATTTTTAATAGCATTCTTTATTTGCTGTAGTTTGAATCTTTCTTCCCTCTCTGACTTTCTAAATTGTTGGTTTTCCTTGCAAACCTTTAAGATGGCCTGCCACGGAAATAAGGTAGGATTTAGGTTTATGGAATTTGCTTCACTGACTATATTTAAGCACTAAAAAGCTACTGTTCACTATGGTTTTAGCTGGAAAAGCCCGTATTAGAGACCTTGATGAGATGAACAGTGAAGAGGCATTCTGGTTTTTCTAGTATAACTGAGGTTCATCCTTTTCTCTTGATGTCAAGCTGTGTATCTTAATTTTTGATTTGCAGATATATCCACAATAGCTTGATGACTTCTTGAGGTCATCTTTAACCCTAGAGGTCTTGCTTTGTCTGTCTTATACTTAAAGGAAGATTTGACATCTCTTTTTTTGAAGGCCTGTATTTCTTAAGAATTTGCCTGTCAGGATTTAACCTAATTATTTTCTACTTGTTGTCTAATGAAACTCCCATACTTACTTTTTGGACCAATCCCTGAATATTATGCAAGACCAATTAGAATGAAGCTTCCTTTTTGTTGCCCCAGAACACACTGCTTTAAAAAGTTTGTAATACTCTGTACTTGTTTCATTAAGCCATTTTATTGGCACCATTAAACCACTGAAACCTGGGACCATTAAAACGTAGTACTATTATTATTATTAAGGCTTATTTTTACCCTTTATTACTTTTTTTTTCCACTGTACTAAGTTCTTCTGTTTTTATTCTTGCATGTTGCTTACTACATATTGTGCCACCACAGCAAATTTTTGTAATTTTAAGTTAATTGCTCAATTATCAGTGATAGTCATGAAGTACTTGAAACATGCACAGTGGAAGACTTAAAAATTTCAAAATAAGTTGATGTGTCATAATCTTAAATGTGAAACATGCCAATATCTGCAGGCATAAAAATACACTGCCCGAGCTAGGCATTTCAGGGAAGGCAAAAACCGACTCTTAAAATCAGGGCATTTGTCTGGCACTGAAGTGTGTCATCTTCGCTAATTTCAAACAACATGTCTAAATTTGATCTTGGTTTACTTTAAAAACTCCAAAAACTTGGTCATGGCTATAAAAAAAAAGGAAGTAAAACTATTGATTCTATTTGAATGTTTTACTGGAACCTCACAATCATAATACTCACTGTAAAGTGGAATTCAGTGTGAGGTGGATCTGTGCTGGATGACCTCTAGATAATGTTTCTTTACTCATGAGGCAATCTTCTAATCAGAGGACAGTGTTGCTGTGAAGTTAGTATGTTGTTGATTTATTTATATAGAAAAAAACCCATGAGAACAATGACACTTGGGGACTTATTTTGAATCCTACACAGTAATATTCTCAGATGCCTTTAAGATAACTTACACATTATGGCAAAATAATTATTGTAACTCTTTTGGCAACTAGGCAAATTATCATTACATTTTGCATTAGTATTCAGTTTAGGGTCTTCTCTAAACTAATATAGTGCCAATGGCTCTTTTTTAGATGCTATTATGGTTCTTTTACATTTTTATAGTATTGTAGTAAAGCTGAATTTACTGGCTACATTTTGAAGGTGGAGTAGAGCAATACGAGAGTCAACATTAAAGTGATTCAGTGCCCTTTGGAGAAAAATTCTTCTTAACTCAAGATTGAAAACAATGTGGGGCTTGGGGGCAGTTTGCTAAGAGCAGCTAATAAACCTGAATATTCCCCCAAAAGCTGCTCTCTCAACCTGTTTTAACCAAGAAGATAGGCTTAATCATCGTCCAGTATTCTTACATAACTTTCATTAATATTTAAAGGTATTAAATGTATGCAGAGAAGGGGAAATAAACCATAATTTGAGCTGGGAGGTGGTCTCAAATATGAGGAAATGAGGGAGTGTCTCTGAATGCAATGATTATGCATAGCTAGCTATTATTTTATAATGTAATCTATAAGATGTGAAATATAATTCTATAAAAAATAGTCTGTCTATAATTCTGTAAAAAACAAGCCATTGATTTACTCAAGCATTTAGATAGAAATATTTTAGCAGTGATTCAGTTTGTAAAGATTGTTTGAGTATGCAACAAATTCTGGTTCATTTTGTTGTATGCTTGTCTCTACACATGACTCTTAGCATATAATTTTATTTGAAATACATATTTCATGTTATCTTATAGTATGGCTATAAATGTTCACATTTCACCAAATTGTTGCCAGCTACAAACATCAAAATGTGAGTTAAATATTGCCAGTAAAGATAAAAACATTTTCTATGTTCTCTCCCTGCGTCTTTCTCCCTTTCTCTCCACTTCTCTTGTCTATATCCTCCCTTCCTTTTCCTCTCTCTCTGTCTCTCTATCTGTCTCTGTCTCTGATTCAAAGTCTATTGTCTTATTTCAGAACATATTCCTTCCCACTCTAGAACACCAGCAGAGTCTCACTTCATTTGGAATACTCTTGATTATAAACTTAACTGATAAAATTTCCATAGGTTCAGCTGTGTCAGAGCACCTCAGGTCTGTTGACATCTTAGTCTGAGAACTGTTACATCTTACTCTGAGACTGAATGCCATGAAAAAAGGCCTATCCTGTCTTTTTATCACCCTGTTGGAATATTGCAACCATTTTATGCCAATAGTTCTCTTCTGAAATACAGATTTCACATCCTAGGTTTTTGGGTTTCTGTTCTTCCTACATTTCTCTCTTTCCTTCTCTGAGATTATATTTTCATTTGGGTCCTTGTGCTGCTGAATGGAATTTCAGTTAATGGGCAGAGTGATTGTTGCTTGCCCTGATGAGTTTTTTTCCTGGAGGAGACGTGTGTCAATCATATTTAGAGAGAGCCTGTGGGAGGAGCAGGGTTCAAAACAAGGAGCTCTTATCCTGGCAGGTGCCAGGGACTGGGACTTGTTTTGCTCAGTAAGCAGTGAGCTACTACCCCTTACCTCATTTTTTGCTGCTTTAATTTTTCCTTGTTATTAATAAATATTATTGTCAAGAAGTTTTTTGTTTTAATATTTGTTTTTGCATAACACCAGGGACCATTTTAATTTCCTTTTATTCCTGGTGCCATCTTTTAAAAAAAAAGCCTTATTATGTCTTTCCATTCTATTTCCCAGGAAGAGGGGCAATGTGAGCATGTTGAGAGTAAATGCAAGGCTTGCCTAATCTCAGTGAGGAGAGATCTGACTCAATAGCATCTTCAGGCTGGGTGGTGTAATCAGTGGTCAATCTAACTTCTAATTCCCCCCCTGAAAGCTATTTAAAGATGAGATTATCTGTTTTCCCAGTTATGACAAATCCTTTTTTTGGGGTAGCAAATACTTTCTTCCCAGGGGAGTGCTTAGTAAGTGTTGGAAATTAATTCAACTCTACAGATATATGCTGAGTACTGACTATATTCAACGCAGAGCATTAGATGTTGCATTGGAAACAAATGCACAAGTACAAAGTTCTGCTATCAAGAACCTTAGAATCTAGACATAATTATTAAACCTTATTCCTTTTTGTGTCCCTAGCGTCTAACTCAGTGCAGGACTCAAAGGAGGGATTAATACATATTAATTAAGTTGTATTGATTATTGCAGAGGAAATAAGCAGAGGAGAGATATAATCTCCATGTAGGATATGTTAAGTGCCTTCATAAAGTCAAAATAGCACTGGGGGTTCAAAAGAATGAAAGATATGTCCCTTTAAGAAGAAGGAACTAAGGAGACAGGCTTTTTGATGTTCTTTGAAAGTTGAGTAGAATTTTGCCAATGGTATGGATGAAGAGATAACGAGAGAGGAGCATCATGGTAGTGAGGGGAATAGCAGGCACAGGGGTATGGAACAGACAAATGGAAGCAGGGAATTATGGGATAGATAACATTGAGAAATCCAGTTTGACTTAGGTATAGGGCAGCCGTGGGCAAACTACGGCCCGCAGGCCGGATTCGGCCCGTTTGAAATGAATAAAACTAAAAAAAAAAAAAAAAAAAAGACCGTACCCTTTTATGTAATGATGTTTACTTTGAATTTATATTAGTTCACACAAACACTCCATCCATGCTTTTGTTCCGGCCCTCCGGTCCAGTTTAAGAACCCATTGTGGCCCTCGAGTCAAAAAATTTGCCCACCCCTGGTATAGGGTATGTATAAACTAGAATATTTAGTGGTCATATCATTATGTCCTGTAAGGCTACATTAAGGGGCCAATCACAATCAAATAGTCCAGTGGTAAGGCA
Source organism: Myotis lucifugus (assembly GCF_000147115.1). Taxonomy (NCBI): domain Eukaryota; kingdom Metazoa; phylum Chordata; class Mammalia; order Chiroptera; family Vespertilionidae; genus Myotis; species Myotis lucifugus. Next base: position 2,650,478 of record NW_005871172.1, read on the forward strand.
AGAGATTTGCTTTTAAAAAATTAGTTCAGCCAGCAGAGTTGATTAGTGGGGGAAAAGAAAATATTTGAATTAGAGAAACAGCTTGTGAGGGCTATTGCAATAGTTCAGGCAGGAGATAAATGTTTAAATGAAGGTTGTATTTTGGGAACCGAAAGTTAGGAACAGAAAGAAGAGACTTTGCCAATGTAGGATCAATATGACTATATGTGGTGGGGTGCATGAGGGAAAGAAAGGAGTTAAAATGACTCCTTTGCTTTTCCTTGTTCCTGTTGTTCATCATAACACTGAGTTTTAGAAAAGGCAGAAGAAAATGATCATGCTAGTTCTTTCTTGTCAATATTTAAATCCCTTGCATCTCATTGGTTAGATACCCACTGAAAATTAAAGATAGTTTTTCTTCTCCTGGAGGACTTTGAGGAAGATGTGTTTTTAGAGCAGAGTTGGGGAACATCCATCCTGTGGGCTGTATAAGGCCCATGAAATCACATAAGGCCAAGTCAAGGCAGTAGGGGTGAATTAATTAAATGTTTGACCAAATATAGCACGCTAATTTTTTTAAAAAAATCTTTATTGTTGAAATTATTACAGATGTCCCTCTTTTTTCCCCTGTAGCTCCCCTCCACCCGGTTCCCACCCCGCCCCAGGCCCTTGCCACCCTATTGTCTGTGTCCATAGGTAATGCATACATGCATATAAGATCTTTGTCTAATCTCTTCCCGCACCCCCCTCACACCCCCTTCTCTCTGAGAATTGTCAGTCTGTTCCATTTCCATGCCTCTGATTCTATTCCATTCACCAGTTTATTCTGTTCATCAGATTTTTTATTCTTTTAATTTTTAGATTCAATTATTGATAGATAAGTATTTGTTGCCACTTTGTTGTTCATATTTTGTATCTTTACCTTTTTCTTCTTCTTCCTCTTCTTAAAGAATACCCTTCATCATTTCATACAATACTGGTTTGGTGGTGATGAACTCCTTTAGCTTTTTCTTGTCTGTGAAGCTCTTTATCTGACCTTCAATTCTAAATGATAGCTTTGCTGGGTAGAGTAATCTTGGTTGTAGGTCCTTGCTATTCATCACTTTGAATATTTATTTATTTTTATTATTTATTTATTGTCTAAAGCTTTACATATGTCTCCTTTCCCCCCTCCCCGTCCCCCCTCCCCCCCGCCAGCCATTCCCACCCTGGGCAAGCCCCCACCGCCCCAGTGTCTGTGTCCATTGGTTATGCTAATATGCATGCATACAAGTCCTTTGGTTGCTCTCTAACCTCCCCCCCCGCCCGCCCCCACTCCCCTGCCATTTGTCTCTGGATCTATTCTTGTTCATCAAATTATGTTGATCATTATATCCCACATATGAGTGAGAACCTGTGAAATTTATCCTTTCTCTGACGGGCTTAATTTTGCTTAACATAAAGGCTCTCCCAGGTCCATCCCTGCCTGGTGGGAAAAAGAAAAGTCCTTTCCTTTTTTATAGCGGCGTAGGATTCCATTTGGGAGATGTGCCCACAAGATTTTTAAACCACTCATCCGCGAAGGGCCACTAAGGTTGTTTCAAAATCTTAACAATTTGTAAATTGGTG
>NW_005871172.1:2652223-2757223 GCF_000147115.1 Myotis lucifugus
GGATACTAGTCAAATGGAGTTCATTTTACTTTTGAGGAAACTCATACTGTCTTCACAGTGCTGCACAGTCTGCATTCCCACCAGCAGTGCATGAGGGTTCCTTTTCTCCACATCCTCGCCAGCACTTATCGTTTGTTGATTTGTTGATGCTAGACATTCTGACAGGTGTGAGATGGTATCTCATTGTTGTTTTGATTTGCATATCTCGGATGATTAGTGACTTTGAGTATGTTTTTATATGTCTCTTGGCCTTCAGTATGTCCTCTTTCGAAAAGTGTCTATTTAGGTCCTTTGCCCATTTTTTGATTGGATCATTTATCTTCCTTTTGTTAAGTTGTATGAGTTCTTTGTAAATTTTGGAGATTAAACCCTTATCTGAAATATCATTGGCAATATGTTCTCTCATGTAGTGGGCTTTCTTGTTGTTTTGTTGATGGTTTCTTTTGCTGTGCAGAAGCTTTTTATTTTGATGTAGTCCCATTTGTTTATTTTCTCATTAGTCTCCATTGCCCTAGGAGCTGTGTCTGTAAAGATATTGCTACGACATATGTCTGCTATTTTGCTGCCTATGGAGTCTTGTAGGATTTTTATGGTTTCCCATCTTACATTTACTAGTAAGTCCTTTAGCCATTTTGAGTTTGTTTTTGTGTATGGTGTAAGTTGCTGATCTAGTTTCATTTTTTTTGCATGTATCTGACCAAATTTCCCACACCATTTATTGAAGAGACTGTCTTGACTCCATTGTATGCTCTTGCCTCCTTTGTCAAATATTAATTGAGCATAATGGCTTGGGTCGATTTCTGGGTTCTCTGTTCTGTTCCATTGGTCTATATTTCTCTTCTTGTGCCAGTACCAGGCAGTTTTTTGAATATTTCTTGCCACTCCCTTCTGGCCTGCGTAGTTTCTGTTGAGAAATCAGCTGACAGTTGTATGTGCACTCCCTTGTAGGTAACTAACTGCTTTTCTCTTGCAGCTTTTAAGATTTTCTCTTTGTCTTTTGCCCTTGGCATTTTAATTATGATGTGTCTTAGTGTGGTCCTCTTTGGGTTCCTTTTGTTTGGGGTTCTGTGTGTGCTTCCTGGACTTGTAAGTCTATTTCTTTCACCAGTTAGGGGAAGTTTTCTGTCATTATTTCTTCAAATAGGTTTTCAATATCTTGCTCTCTCTTTTGGCACCCCCATAATTCAGATGTTGTAGTTGTGCCTTGATTGCTTTTGGTGTCTCTGGGAAGAATTGACCTCTAGGCCAATTGGCTGTGGGGACCAGCTGCAACTACAGTGGAAAAGCTGCTGTGCAGGAGACACCCTTATGGAGTAGGATTTGCTTCAGTGGGGCTTTGGTGCTCACTGAGTCTGCTCTTGGAGTGTGTCGCTTATGGATGTGTAGAGTTGTAATCTGGTATGGTGTGACACTGACCACTGGGTACACTGGCTCTTGGGTCTCCATGGCGGTGCAAAGTCACCCACTGCCTGAGGCCACCCAGCAGGACCTACAGAGAGATCTGCAGATTTCTCCTCTTTGTATTGGGTTTAGAAGTGCCTACATGATGCCCAGTTGTGAAGCAAGGCTGGCTGGTGCTAGTGCCAGGTCTTGGGCCTTTTATTGATAGGTTGGGGCTCCCTGACCCAGCTGCAGCTTGTTTGACAGGTTTTTAGCCTGAGAAAGGACAGGCCATTCATATGCAAAAGCCGCTGTGCACAGCTTGGGTGGGGTTGTAAATTGGGTGTCGTGTGGTCTCAGGGATTCACCAGGCCTGAGCAAACAGAAATGGCTGCCAGTCAGCCCTGCAACTGAGGAGGTCCCAGCATGGGAACAATGATCCCTGGGAGCACCTCCATCTGGAAGAAAGCCGCCCCCGAGTTCCTGCCCTGATGCCAGACTGTCCAGTTTCTTTCTTTCTTTCTTTTTTTTTTGATGTTGTGACATTTTATTTTATTTTATTTATTTTTTTAATATATTTTTTTTATTGCTTAAATTATTACAAAGAGTATTACATATTTCTCCTTTTTTCCCCCCGCCCTTGACAATCCTGACAATCCCCTGGAGAATCATTGATCGGCTGCCTCCTGCATGCCCCCTACTGGGGATCGAGCCTGCAACCCGGGCATGTGCCCTTGACTGGAATGGAACCTGGGACCCTTCAGTCCGTAGGCTGATGCTCTATCTACTGAGCCAAACCAGCTAGAGCAGTCAATAGTATTTTAAAGAGATTTAAAAAAAAAGAAACAGTATTTTATATTTACCCATATATATAACATTTCCAGTGTAATTATTCCTTTGGGTAGATTCGGATTTCTGCTTGGTAACATTACTTTCTGCCTGAAGGATCTCTTTAACACTTCTTGTAAGATATGTATACTGATGAGCTGGTAAGATTTTCTTCAGCTTTTGTATTTCTGAAAAAAATCTTTATTTTGCCAGGTATAAAATTTTAGATTAATTTTTTTGTTGAATAATTTAAAGATATAGATAGATCCATGTCTTTTGTTTGCATTACTTTAAAAAATAAGTCTGTTGTAACTCATATATGTTCTTCTGAATATGATGTGTAATTTTCCTCTGCCTGCTTTTATGATTTTCTCTTTATAGGTTGTAAGCTATTTGATTATTTTGTAGTTTTCTTAATGTTTCTTGAGCTTGGGGTTTTTTGAAATTCTTGTATGTATGGGTTTAATTTTTGTCACGTCTGGAAATATTTCAACTATTATTTCTTCAAAAAAATTTTTTTTCCAGAAATTTTTTTGTTCACTGCAATTTTTTGTGTGGAATCCAATTACACATATGTTATGTAGCTCAAAGTTGTCTTACAGTTCATGATTTGGTCCACATTTTTTCAGTGTTTTAATTTTTATTGTTTCTATCGATCAATCTTTAAGTTCATTTGTCTTTTGTTTGGCATGTCTAATCTGGTTTTAATTCACCTCAATACATTTTTCATCTCAGACATTGTTATTTTTAATCTCTAGAAGTTAAATTTGAGTCTTTATGATAGATTCAAGTCTATACTTAATATAGTCTGTAACAAATAGAATGCAACTATAATAACTGTTTTAATATCTCTGTCTACTTACTTATTCTATTATCAGTTTCAATTGATTGATTTTTTCTCCTCATTATGGGTTCTATTTTTCTGCTTCTTTGAATGGCTGGTAGTTTTAATTTTTGGCATCAACAAAAATTGTGAATTTTACCTTCCTGAGTGCTGAATATTTCTGTATTTCTATAAATATTTTTGTAGTTTTTTTCTTGGTATACAGTTAAGATACTTGGAAGTAATTTTTATTTTATTTTATGTTTTCTATCACCATTTATCCCCTCTATGCCTTCTTCCACCTCCACTCTCCACCCCCACAATCACCACACTGTTGTCCATGTCCATGAGTTCTATCTTTATTAATCAATTTCTCCATACCCTCTCCCCCTAACCCCCCAAATGTGATCCTTTTAATGTTTGCTTTTAAGCTCTGTCAATTGAAACTAGTACAGCCTTTATTGTAAGGTTAATTTTCTCCACTACTAAGGCAATACTGTTTTGAGTACTCACCAATGCTTCTTGTGTTTTAAAGTTTTATATTTTTAATGATGGGAAAATAAACTATTCCTGGGTTTATGTGAGCTCTGGGATTATTCTTTCTGATCCTTTTGGATATCTTGCTCTAACTTTTTTTAGTTTTCTTATATGTGTACCCATGAGCTAGCTGATCAGTAATTGCTTAAATTCTTATAATGGACTCTGCAGATCTCTGGAAGTCTAACTCTCCTCTGTTAGTCTGCCCTATGCACTATAGCCACCTTGGTCTCCCTAGAATCCCCAGTTCTATCTTCTTAACTCACTGAGACCATAAAGCTCTGCCTCTGTGCACTGCAGTCAGTAATATCTTCCTTCCTTCCTTCCCTCCTCCCTTCCCTCCTCCCTTCCTTCCTTCTTCCCTCCCTTCCTCCCTTCTTCCTTTCCTTCCTTTCCTTCCTTTCTTTCTTTCTCCTCACTCAAGGATATTTTCCCACTGATTTTTAGAAAGAGTGGAAAGGAGGGGAAGAGACAGAGAGAAACATTGATGTGAGAGAGACACATCCATTGGTTGCCTCCCGCAAGAGGGACCGAGGAACAAACCTGCAACCGGTACATGCCCTTGACCAGAATTGAACCCAGGATCTTTCAGTCCGCAGCTGATGTTCTATCCACTGAGCCAAACCAGCTAGGGCAGTAATTTCTTTCTTTATGCAGTAAGCTGTAAGGATAAACTTACTTGTTTTTCCTTTCTCAGAAATCACTGTCCTTAATTGCCTGCTGGCCAGTGTCTGAGAATTGTTGTTTTCATATATTTTGCTCATTTTTTTAGTTGTTTAAGCCTGAAGGGTAAATTTGCTCATTGTTTGTTCATCTTGGTCAGAAGCAGAAGTCTCCACATATATGAAGAAATTATATAATGCATTTTATTGAGTGCTTCACACATAGAAAAATTTCAATAACAGATGGTTACTATTGTTATTTCTCTGCTGTGTCCTGTTAATGAAACTTTATTTTATATACAACCTTCAATAGGAAGCCTTTCTGGACCATTATCTCCACAGATGGCTTATTAATTTTTATTCTTTGTATCCACATCACTTTTACATACTTTTATTATGGCAAAAATCTATGTTACAAATTTTGGTTTACTTATCTTTTTGTGGTGGGTTGTAAGCTCTTAGACAAATAAGTTCTATCTTGTTTTCTGTTCTTAGTTTCTAGTAAATAATAAGTGCTTAGATATTCGTTGCAAAAAAATGAACAATCAAGAGTGTCTTACACCTTTTATGAAATATTCAGGAGTAGAATTTTTGATTGAAAGGAAAGAGAGGTGGTTTAGGAGTATAAGAACATTTGAGCAGATTAAAAGCAGGAAAATATACACTATTTTGGGGATCCAGAGAATAGCATGAGAACAACCTCATTTGTTTGAGGTTGGTAATATAAAGTAATAATGATAATAATAATAACAATAATAACAGTTCATCTGAAAGTGAGAGAGAATAGAGGAGTGTAGAATGGGAGAAACATACTGTAGTGTGTCAATGAAACCATTTTCTGATTATATTGCTGTAATATAGATGATAATATTGGTAACTTTATGTAAACGTATATTGTATGAATCCTTGTAACTTGACGTTGTAATAAAGGCTTTTAAACAAAGTGCTGAGAGAATACAACATGCTTTTTGGGGTAGATAAAACTTGGAAGGAAGTGGTAGGGATGGATTATCTGAGAACCAGAAAGGAATTCTAGCTAGTAGAGAATAACATAAATACAAAAATAGTATAGGCTGTAAATAAGCATAATGTAGCAGAAAGAACAAATAAACCTTGGAGTTGCGTTCTAGGGCTTTACTCTCATCCCCATCATTGGTGTGACTCTGGACAAATTACTTAGCTTAAGACTCAGTGTCCTCATCTATAAAATGAGTGTGGTTGTTGGGAAGATTATCTGATGAATAGAGAACATTTATTTTATATCTGGCAGATAGTGGGTCCAATAACTATTAGTTTCTTCTTTTTAGACATTCTATATCTTCTGATGAGGAAAGGAAAATGCTTCAAGAAGGACTTTGTGACCTCTCATCACTTTGTATAAGAGCCCAGGTATAATATATATATATATGTATATATATAATTTATGAGTATAACTAATGTTCCCACTTATTTCTTATTTCTGTGGCAAATGAGGATTGCATTGATTTTTTTGTGGTTTAATACTAAGGCCTTCATAACTTTAACACCCAGTTTCTTTACATTTTCTTGTTTTAACTTGTGTTTAAAATTATTGGGATTATTAGCTAAATTTTATATACAAATTAAACCATTGTACTACCACAATTAAATCTTTTTTATTTTAAAAAATTTACCATTATTGTTTAAAGTATTGCAGATGTCCCCCTTTTTTCCCCATTGACCCCTTCTAGCCATACCTGCCCTGCCCCCCACTGCCCCAGGCCTTCACCACACTATTGTCTTGCTTTATAGGGGACATAGCTATTGAATGAAAGATTGGACAGATGAGTATCAAAAATCTTAAATTTTCCTAAGTTTCCAACCCATTTGTATTTGTCTATTTCTGATATAATTGGCATATAACATATTAGTTTCAGCTGTAGGTTATGCATTTTATGAACAAAATCACTTTTTAAAAATCCTCACCTGAGGATATGGTTTTCATTGATTTTCAGAGAGGGTGAGAGAGAAACATCAATCAGTTGCCTGCCATATGTGTCTGGCTGGGGATCAAATCTGCAACCTAGGTATATGCCCTGATGGGGAATCAAACCCACAACCTTTTGATGTATGGGATGATGCTCCAATCAACTGAGCCACCCGGCCAGGGCAAACAAAATTAGTTTTGATCTGAATTATCTATCATAGAATTGATACAATATAAAGTACAGAGTAAAGTTTAGAAACCTTTGACTTTAAAAAATAATCATACTTTATAAATCTCCAAACAACTTACAAGTATAGTACCTAACGCTGCTGATCCTGGTACATGAAGAACCGCGGTTAGTCCTCTGCCTAGTATCTCAAGTGCTGGGAGCTGAGTTGTCAAGGCTCTGGCATGGAGTGGCACCTGGCTTCATTTGCTCCCTCTGCTATAGACTAGTTCTTTGCATTTATGAACCTTAGTCTGGCCTTGATGACAGTTTGCTTGGTTAGAGTCACTTTATTTTTAGTTTAAGTCATTTGCCTCCAGGATGCTTGTAAACATGTTGAGAGGCTGAGTTTTTGATGGATCTCACAAAACTCCTCTATAGGGCATGAACTGAAACCGAGCAGCTGACAATATTAATAATTCAGCATTTGGCAGTGTTGTGGATATTAACGCATTTGTAGTTCACCTTGACAAACCTTGGCCCAATCACATTCAAAAATGAATTTAGTCGTCTCATTTTAGTCTCTGGTGAGTATTTTAATACTTTTTTCAATCCATATATGAAATAGAGAAAATATTAATCTCCTCTTAGAAATGCAAGGTTCATAGCCCACATGGCTATATGTTGTGAAATAAAAGGAAATATGTTACAATAAATTGCCATCTTGATTTAATGAAAATAATGTTTAGGAATTTTTATATCACATTATGGCTGATTTGGGATATTTCAAATTGCTCATTTATTCAAAATTTCAGAGCAAAGTACCTATTTTGGTATTTCAGGTAAACATTTAACTCTTAACTTTAAATAACCAGTAAATTTATGTACTTAATGCAGGTAAATTTTTTAAAGCATTTATCAAAAAACTGAAACATGCTAATTATTATAATAACTACATATAATAGCTAAGTATATTCAGCATTTAGGACTTTACAGTTACTTTACAAAAGTTACTTTCATGGGGAAATAAATGTATCTTCTTGTATTAAAATGCCTTAAGAATGACACAATTTTATTAAGTTATTAGTAATTCCAGGACAAGCCTCATAATTTGTGGGGCCTAGAAATAATATGGCAATGACTGGAGTGGAAAGATCTTGATTCTTAAAATTTGGTGGCTGTTGAGCTGTATGAATAATCTATGCCCTTCTGGCACATACCAAGTGCATTTAAAATTGCAAAGGAATTTTTTTTAGTTACCTAATCTAGCTTCTTTCAGGCTAATATAACTACTTTGTTGTCAGATTTCCTCCTTTGAAGGATATAAATGAGGAATTTAAATTTTTATATAAATAAAAAGTATATTATTTGGTCCTTGAAGTATTTGGGTCCATATTTTTACCTAGAAGACCTTATTGTTACATTCAAGTTGAACTATAAGGGGGGAAAGCTTATAAACTTGAAGTAACCTTTTGTGGTGATATAATGTGGTTTAAATTACTCATTGAAAAACATGACTTAATAAAACTGAAATAAGCATATCAAATGAAGACTATTTTGTTTTGTCTGCCTAAAAAGTGATTTTCACTTTTAATGAATTTTAGTATAGTCAGAGACTTATGTCTCAATATTATATTTTCATTAACATAAATCTTCAAATGGGCAATTATGTCCACATGATAAATATGTGGGGTTAATGAGGGTAATTTGCCACCTGTGTCATGAAGCGGCTCCTTTTGATTCTTATGTAAAAATTTCCATAGTTTTCTTGGTAAGGCTTTAGAGGCTAAAAAGTCTAAATTGAAAGGGAAAACATTTAACACTTTAAAAATCTCACTCTTGCCAAGAAATGAATCATGCGTAAGGTCTGAAAATAAATAGAAAATAATTAAAGGTATATTTTAGGTAGCAGATTGGATCCATTCAAAGAATTTGTAGGAGTGTCTTTATTATGCTGTGATACTAATAAATGGCATTGTGCTACCAGCTTAGTAATAGAAATGGAATAGGTTTGAAACCATAAGCTAGTTTAATAACTTTGACTCAATTTATTTTCACTTCTGTATTCCTTGCAAAGGAGAATGCACTACATCTCTGTGATCAACCTGAATTTCTCTTGCTCTGGGAAGTAATAAAGTCCAACTCGGCTTTTGACACAGCCTGAGTTACATGGATTAGGTAAAACTGATCTTAAAAGAGGAAAATTGGATACTCAGCAAACCCCAGCAGATATTTTGACACACTCTTCAAGCTGATAAGAGTTGTCATAAATTTAAACATAAACTTTCCTAGTACAGAAACTTCACTAATAAAAGGCTTTGAATATTTTATGAATGACTGAGCACCCTGCTTTGCTAATAAGTCCTCTGGAAGCTATGACTTTTTGGGGATGGTTTTATTTTTGGAGGAAGGGGTGTTGAAGAGAAGGTACTGATGAGGTGTCATATAATTTTACAAGTTGCATAACTGCTTTTAACTATGAAACTATTTCTGATTAAAATAACAATTGAGCTTGTAATTTTTTTCTGAACAGCTGCTGCTCCAGGGGGTCATTTCCTTGGAGAGCTTGAAAATAATCGTACTCCTGGTACATGAGTTACGTAGTCTTGTGTTTTACAGCAAAGCACAAAGTTTAAAGCCTATAGAAGAATGTTATTTGAAAGCTGTCAAACCATGTTAAAAAAGACTGCATCGTCAAAAGGCCCTGGTGGCCAGGATTCTGCATGTAGCCTTGTCTTATTCATTATAAAATGCATGTTTATAAAGTTCCACAGAGCATCCAATTCCCAATTCACTTATATCAGCAAGACTTAACTTGCTCATTAATCTAAATTCTTTTGCAACTTTAATCTACATGTTTAATTAATCATAAAATGAGGCGGTAAGTAATTTCAGCAATGTGTGGCTTGTTATCAGATGCATTTAATCACTCTTCTGTGAGCTCATTTGGAAACACCTGAAGATGTCGAGTGCAGTTTGAATAAGCATAAATTATTCTTTGTCAGTGTACTTCACTCAACTAATAAGACATTAATTTAAAAGGCACTGTTTGTCATTTTTAGATCTTTACCAATATTTTTAGCTTGGCAATATAACTCTAATTGTATATATGATTCACAACTAGTGCCCGACATAGGAAAGGGTAAGAATTTAATTCATTTTTCTTATTTACATGTAATTATGTCATGTAATCTTAGTTTTTAATGAGGATTAACCATCTTGTAAGTATTCATATACTTTTGGAATAAGGTACTAATGAATTATAGTTAGAAAAATTATTTGTTGGTACAAAGAATGGTGACTCCTTGTTTCTTGCCTAGGTTAGGTCTGAAAGGGCGTGAGGTTTGGGAGAGGGCATTGATGTGAGAGCACAGGTATTGCAGAGGGATTATATAATGCAGATATTAATCTTTAAAAAATCCAAGTAATATAACTATATTTAGCTATCTCACATAATAACATATGTAGTCCTTAATAGGTCCAGGTAGCCTAAAATAATACAGTCCCATCCCCCCTCTCCCAGTCTCTTAACATTATTGGACAGTTGATCATAACGATTTTTAAAAAGCCAAAAAACAAGCACAATAATAACAAAAAACCACTCATAGCTTCACAGCAAAAAAAAATTCATGAGAGCTGACTGAGTTATATATCTCGATGTCAGGAGTGTAGGAATAAAAATTGCATTTTATAGGATGTCATCACCTGTCCTGTTTATGCCATGAGAGCAGTGACACACAGTAAGAATAATTATCTCAGTGGAAACAAATTTATTTACCTGCCGTGGAACATCCCTGTTTATCTTACTCATGAACTCATCTCACTCATATGCTATCCATGGATTGTCAGCAGTGAGCCAGAGGGGATGATTCCTGAAAAGGGAATATTGGTTTGAGCTGAAATATAGCCATATTCTCCATTTTTATTGGACATGCACATCTCCTGGGCTTCTTCCTTTTCTTCAGGGATACTATACACTGAGCTAACATTTATATGTCCATTTCTTACTCTATGACTCATGATTACATAAAAACTTTTCCTCCTGTTTTTCTTTCTAAGGGAAAACAAAATCCCAGAAAATATCATTTGTACTGTTGAAGTCATATACTAGACCATAGTGGCACAACACAGTGAACTGCCATTTACCCTTATTTCACTCAAAGAACTAGGAATTGTTGTTGTTTTTTTAGAACCTCTGATGAAAACCTCAAACACTGGGTCCTTCTTTAGAATCATCATTGAAAAACAACATTCATTTGAATTTAACTTTCTTGTTAAGAATACTTTTCTCATTCCTATAGAATCTTAGTGATAGACACATACAGTCTTGAATGCTTGTTGTTTTTCTGGATAAGGAACCTCTCAAACTTTTCTTACTCTCCTTCCCTTGGCAAAACCTGAGATAATTTTTCCAAACAGATTTATTTTCTAACTTGTTGTTTTGGGTGCAAAGAAAGAACACGGTGTCCTTCCACACCCCAACTGATGTGTGAGAGACCTGCCCTGTTGTCCTATTAGGTCCCTCCACACAAAGACACTGGTGTATTTTATAAAATATTATATTTCAGCGTAGCAATTTGTATGACATACTTCAAGAGGAAAATGATAACTATGTTCCATGCAGCTCTTATATGCTCAGATGTTCGCATATGTGCTTTTGCGTGCGTGCACGTGTGTGTGCGTGCGCGCGCGCACACACACACACACACACACACACACACATACACACACCTTTATCCAAAATGCAAACAAACTACCTCTTCTGCCCAGTCACAAACAAGGATATACCACTTAAACATGCTTCTTCAATGGTGGCTTCACAATTGGTTAGAATGCATAATACCCAGAATTATGCACTACTCCAATGGATGCAACTGAATGAGTGGGCCTTCCATCTCCAGCTGACCTGACAGAGATGGCTAGCAGGGATCTGATTCTAATGCACAATTTCTATATCTGAAGGATAGCATGCTGGTAACGAAAGGGATTACTGATGGCAGAGAGGGTTGGGTGAGATGAGTGAGGAGCATGTGCAATGTGGTATCCACTAACACATGTGCTCTGGGGGATGATTTGGAAAGCCTGATTGGACATCAGAGTTGTCAGCTGCTGTGGGGCTTCAGGCTCAGCAGATGAATGAGAATGTCACAGTGCAGTTGGTTTCAGGCAACACTTCTGACCTTTCATTACAAGTCTCAATAGCTTATATTAAAATTGGAGAATAATGATATCTTAAGTTATGCTTCATGTTACACCTCAGGAGAAGGCTTGATATCTCCCACTCCTCTACCCCCAGTTTCTTAAACAAGTTAAATTCTATTCTAATTTTTACTGAAAACATTATGTGTTATTTCCTACAAAAACTTTCATAATTCATGTCCATCCATCTTTCCTTGGAATCCAGGCTTTGTCTGTTAACATTGTTTGTTTTTCTATAGTGAGCTACTTTTTCTTAATCGTTAGAAATTGGCTTTTATTAGATTATTAGGCATCATATCTGTACAGTATATTTGATGGCTTTATGAGAATTTCTGATGATAGATGTTCAAAGCTCTGCCCAGGTAACATTTTTACGGATCCACGTAGTCTTGCTCATATATGAAAACAAGGCATTGGGTTATACAGATGGTTAAGTGTGCATTTAGTTATTGCTCAAGAATTTTCATGAGAATGGACTGACTTACACTTTTGTTAATTTCTTAGTGTCCTTAGCTTAGAAACTTTGTGTATTTTTTAAGGCAGCATCTGAATCAATTATACTAGTATTCAGGAAAATATAATAGTGTCTGTAGTTTTAGAAACTGTCTTTTTTTTCATTACCCATAGTACCTAGTATTGGCATGGTTATCACTCCTGTAATATTAACAACGTATTATAGCCATAATAATTATTTGTTTATGCATACTTCCAAGTACTATATTTTAAAATCCCAAACTTCATATATAGTAAATGAGAAAGTAATTTATAACTTAAACGTTGAATTCTCACTTTTCTTTTTTATTTATGCTTCCCTTTTTGTAAAGCGAATGACCTACTTAAAAAAGGCTGATAGTTGCCTAATATTTTAGTATTCCTTTATCTATTTCACAAAAAGACTTTTTGAAGTATACACAGGGATGTATTTGTAGGCAATTGTCAACTTACAGATAAAGTTCTGAAAGTTTGTTGTTTGGAATTTGGAATGGATACTCATATAGAAACCATGTTATAGATGGTGATTAGGTTCCTTGGGCAACCTAGTGAAACCCATTGATTCCATAATATGGCTGAATTATACTATTGAGAATACTATAGTAGCTAACCAACTACTGTCTGTTAGACGGCTTTGTTTGAAATGTCATTTTGAAATTTGACTTTAATCATATGCTTTTGATGAATTTCTGGTAGTTGGATTTGACTTTTTCTACCTCCACTCTACCAGTTCACAGCAGTGAAAATGAAATAACCCTTGGAATGGAATTTGGGAGGTGAGGACGACTTCCTGATGTCTCTAGCTATGGAAAGTAACTGGGCATTCTGCCTGGAGCAGGAGTGAATGGGCAACCCTGGTGACCTTGGTATAGAGGTGTATATCTGTTTATAAATGAAGGGCATCCTATTGGAGATTTATATATTTTTACAGTAAAGAAGGAACATTTTCTAATTTTACACTGATGAGCCAAAGGGTGGAGAAGGTCAGTTCTTCTGCTCATTCACTATGCCTCACAGTATATTCTAAGTATTATTTTTAAAGTTATTTAAAAATATTTTATTTTTAATCAAAGAAATTCATTTTTTATTGATTTTATTGGGTGACATTGGTTAATAAAATATAGGTTTCAGGTGTATAATTCTATAATACATTATCTGTGTATTGTGTGTTCACCACCCCAAGTCAAGTCTCCTTCTAGCACCATTTATTCCCCCTTAACCCTCTTCTACATCCTCCACTCCCCTTACACTCCCATTCCACCCGCCATAATTTTGGCTAGCGCTGGTGAGAGTAGTTCAGTTTCTAATACCAGAACAGTTTTGGAATATATTATGTATTAGGATCATATAAGATGAGGTGATATATGCATGTAGGAAGCAGTTTAAATTGACTGAAAATTAAACATTCCCAAATACATGACAGTTCACCCAAATGATGACTAGTAGTCCTTTGCTATTAAACTACATAACATCCTTTAAGAGTTTCAGAAGTAAGTAATATGAAAGTGCAAATAGCTAATGGAAAGTTTATTTGGTCACATGTAAAACATTATCTTGAACCTCAGAAATTGAATTATATTCATCCTTTTTACTTCAAATCTGGCAAAAAAATTTTTTTTTATTGTCAACGGGAAAGTATGAAAAAGGAGAGTAATGGAGATAAAATGAGAGAAGTGGTATTTAAAAGGCTCTAAAGATTTAAGTTGTCAGAGAAAACAGTTTGATGAATTATGAGTGAAATAGAAAGAATTTAGTTTCCCAAAGAAATACATGGCTCAAAGTGTAGGGGAAAAGTGCTTGGCAAAACAAACTATGTATTTTTCTTAACCCAAGGAGTTCACAAAAACAAAAAAAGAAAGCATTTGGCAAAGTAAAAACTCAGCTGACTTCATGCCTACCAAGTGAAAAATCTGATTCTTTATCATCTAAGCGCATAGTTGGGTAACTCACAGAGCTACCCAATGTATAGGTTGCAATGGCAAGAAGCCAACAGTGAAATCAAACTCATAAGCACTCTATAGAAAACCCCTCAAATTACTGCTGTGCTGTTGCCAGCTGTACTGCCAGGGAACAAGAGCTGTACATATTTCTGTGGAATGACTAGGTTACTTAACACAGCTTGATTGGCTCTGTTCCTGGCCCTGTTCTCTTTGGCTGACAGCTGACCACCATACTGGTTTGGTTTGAAATAAGACCAAAGTGAACAAAATCGCTTATATGCACCTTCCTTTTGTACATTGCTTTCTTCATGCCATCCCACACCCCATCCATATCTTATATATTTTGCAAAAGGAGAGAGAACTGAGTTTCTTTAAATAAAGCATGTTGGGTGATACTTTGCTGTCCTTTTATTCCACAAATCATTTTTAGAGAGTGGTTTCTTTGGTCTTTTATTTGTAAGTGCTTGAATTTATTGAATGTGAAAAGAATGACATTTTAAATCCTTCTAATTATATTACTTTTTCTTCATTTTAAATCATCCCTTGCTTCATGATTCTAGAACTAGAATGATTATTCAGAAGCCATCTAGTCTTTCTCTCTTGCCCTTGGATAAACTGATAGGTAACTACTTTTGTCTTATAGTCTTTCAAATAAGAAGATAACACAAGATCTCCCAAAGGGCACTAGATGGCTTCAATTGCTACATTCCATGAATTAGAGAAACCTTTATATGAACAAGGTGGTTGGCTCTTTCCCTGTTATGTGAGAGCCACGGTTTCATGTGTTCTAGCTCCTCTTAAGTTAGGAGGGTTTCAAACATTTTTTATTATGATGCAGACTAAGAAATTTCTATCCTGACCCAGTATGCAATGTTATATAACTGAGATAAAAAGTTTTCATGAACAATACTTACCCTTATTACATGTGCTGTGTTCTATTTTCTCTTTTCTCTCCTCTCATTTCCTTCTCTTCCTTTGTTCCTTCCTTCCTTTATAACCTTTTTTTAAAAAAAATAAAAATTGCTGATTGGCACTCAGAAAATTGATTATTATCATCCACTCAACAGTTTGAAAAATATTGCATTAAAATAGGCAAGTTTTTTTTTTTTAAGTTTTGATATTCATGTTCTTTGGTCTGCCATTTTTTTAAAAAATTTATCTTTATTTTTGAAAATAAAGAACTTATATGTATATATGCATAACCATGGACACAGACAATAGTGTGGTGAATTCCTGGGGGGGCGGGGGAGGAGGTTAGGTGTGGGGTAGACAGGGTCAATGGAGGGAAAAAGGGGTCTGCCATTGTTTTTAAATAACTGAGTGTCCACCATAGGACTCTAATTCCATGGCCTGTTTTGGTAAAATCATTAGGAAATAACTTTTGTACTCTACTAGTGGCATATAATTTATTAATAACATCATGTATTAAGTGCCTAATTGTGCCAGATGTTGTGTTAAATGCTTTATATATATTTGTCATGAAACTTTTTTTCATATAATCCTCATAATTACACTGAGAGGGAGAAAATTGTTATACCCATTTTTATAATTGATGAAATTGAGTCTCAGAGTCATATATAAACTTTCCCAAGAGTAACAGTAAATGATAGAGGTCAAATTCAGATTCAAGATTGTTTGTCTCAATGACCATGCTCTTTCTTTCAACTCTAATAATCTCTTAATTTTGGCATTAAAAATAAGTGCTAAGAAAACAGACTTGAAATGATAATTGTCACATATTTTTAATAATGTGAATTGAAACTTCTTATGAAATAATTATTACTCTGTAAAAAAAATGGAAAAGAAAGAATAGAAGAAAGAAAAATAATATCTTCAGAGCCATGGATAGGAAAACTTGCTCTATTTAAATTTTGTAAATTAAATCTTATAAAAGTCTTCTTTTCAGGAAAAAAATAGGTATTCATGGAATTACATCTTATGTTACAGGACAGGATATTTTAGCAAGTCAGAGGAACTCAAATATGAACGAAGAGTGGAATTTTCCTTTCGTTTTCCGTAATAACTAGGTTTGTTGAAGAGAAAGACTGAGGAAAAAATGACCACCATGCCTGGTTTTGAAGAAAAACCTGTTTATATGTGTAACACATTAGAGAAATTGTTTGGAATCACTTTGACTATGCAAAAATGTGAGCACTGAAATTCTTAAGCAAGGTGTGGGGCTATCAGCTCCACGAAACTAAGTGAAATAAGAATGAATATTCATGAAAGTAATTCACTTACCTCATTTTTCCACTGTCTCTCTGTAAAAGAGGAAATATTTTAGAAAGAAAATAATGGGTATGGTTGGCTTTTAAGACCTCTTTTCCTATCCTCAACCACTGCCACATTCTTAGGTTTAATGCAAGACAGTTTCTGTCTCTCTTTCCTCCTTTCTCTGTCTCTTTCTCTTTCCCTCTATCTCTCCTCCCTTGTCTTCCTCTCCCCTCCTCTTCTCTTCTCTCTTCTCTCCATTCCTGTAACTTTCCTCTCCCCCCCTACTCTCCCTTCTATCTTCTCATTTCCTCTGCCCCTTTCTTTCATTTTGCATTCGTACATGCAATCCTTATATTTTTCATGATAACCTTTATTCTTTTATTAGAAAGATGATTCTTGAATTTTTAAGTAAGATGAAGATAGATCTTGTTTCTGCTTATTAAAATGATGATTTAGAAAAAATGAAATAATTTCTGCCTTCTTATATATCTTTCTCCTATAAACCAAACATATACTTTCAGAAGAAATGTTGAAAAGTTGACATCTACTTTGTATCTTCTTGGGAGTAAGATGTGTCTAATGTCACTGTATGAACATTAAAGAGAAAACCAAATATTCCACAGTGAAAATTGGTATTGACTCAGGTACTTCTGCCACACTAACTATAAACATACTTTTGTAAGCACAGTTTTATACAAGGAGTTGGACTTGTTCAATATGTAATTGCTATATGATGTTACCCCAGAGGAGAATTTGAAAGCAGGCAGGTGTGCTAGATCTAAGCCTCATTGAACTCAAGGTCAAGATTCCAGAAATAGCTTTCTCAAGTGTACTCAGACAAGGTGGAATAAGATGAACTTGGATTCAAAGATACTACTACAAAAACATGCTTTGAAGTTTAGAGGAAGGTAAGAAGGATTATTTTTCAGTGATAGTAAAGTGTAATAAGAATATTATCAGTAATAGGTACATGGTTGAGATGTGTTGATAAAACTCCGAAATAATGCTGTGGGTAGACAGATTTGATTTATGAAAAAGGAATAAAAACACCCACAGACACATAGCTGCAACCATATAGGGCAGATACACAAATATACAAATCATGGGGTAATTTTGAGTGTTTTGGTAGAATGAAATGCAAAACAAGAAACAAAGCATATGCATACTCTGATAAGATGGGGATAGAGAAGAGCAACATCCACTATTATTCAGAAAAGATTTTGCAGATTTGGTGGGTTAAATGTTTCAGTTTCCCTGATTTATTGAGTCTAAAGGAACAAATATAATGTTACCATGGTGTTATTTTACTTATGCATTTTAATGTGAATCTTTAGGTAGAATCAAAGCTTATACGTTTTTAGATATAGATTCTATTCTTGATTTAGGATTCTTCTGGATTTTAGGATTATGTGATGCTGTCAAGATAGCGCTTCCCTAAAGTACCATTGGTTCTAGTACCTCCTAAGGTAACCAAAATAAATGAATTTTTATAATGGAGCAAATGCAGCAGATGTTATGAATTTGACTTCTATGTCGACGTTAATTTTGTTTTATTCTATACTTTAGGCTTTAACTTTGGTCAGCTTTCTTGGTCACAAGGAGGAATTGGTTGAAAGAAAGTGGACCTATTACCAGCAATTTAGGATTTGCTTAGGCAAACTTCATCTACACTCTTTATCACTTTTAATTTCACTGTTTGTCCATTCCACTATTTCTAACAAAGATAGATACTTTGCTTTTCACTATCTTAAACCTATTATTCAATGGTTCCATTATATATGTGAAGAGTGCATGCCCATCTGTATACAATGCCAGAATAATTCCATAGTAACAACCTGCTTTAGGACATGTTCTCTGGGACAGGTGCATTTCAGGGTAAGAGGGATGGAAAAGGACTAATATTTATTGAGTACCTATATATGTTATCTCATTTAATTCTTGCAAGAACTTTGAGATAAACTGTTGGAATAGGAAACACCCTTATTAAAGAGCAAAATTGCCACAGATTCTTATTTAAAGGACAACACTTAAAGAAAATGCCAACTTATCCTTGCCATTATAGTGGCTGAAATGAGAAATAAGTGAGCTATAAAGATATAAGTGAGAAAATGTGAATGATAAGGCACTAACCATTACCATTTGCCTCCCCCTGACAGTGAATTATTGGACATAATGCATCTAAAAGAGAAACTAGCACTGTAATCATTGTGACTTTATAAAATGCTATCTCAGAAAAGAAAAAGATTCACTCTTCTGCTCAAGTGAGGAAACACTTATTCTAATAGACTTTCATGTACATTGCCTAGATAAGGGAGCCTTGGTAGAACCACAGGCATAAACTGTTTTTAACATGTTCATTTAATTTCACTCCTGGGAAAGGGGTCTTTCATTGCAAAGGGCCTTTGATATAAAAGAAAATATCCTGAAATAACATATTTTCAGTTTTTATTTCTTGATGACCCACTCCAAGTTTAATTAGATAATAATTACCATTTTTAAACAAAATAATAAAAAAGTAGGTGAGGTTAAATGTTTTAAAAAATACAGAGAAGCTATCTTTTTCTTTACTTAAAATTTGTGGAGATTTTGTCAAGCATCTAGCACTATGGTTGATTTATAATAGATGCTCAATAAATACTGAAATGAAACGTGGAAATAAATATGTGTACATTCATTTATTTATTCCTTTTTATTTTTATTTTTAAATTATTATTGAATTTATAGGGGTGACATTGGTTAATAAAATATAGGTTTCAGGTGTACAACTCTATAACACATCATCTGTATATTGTATTGTATGTTCACCACCCCAAGTCAAATCTCCTTCCATCACCATTTATCCCCTTTTTAGCTTCTTTGACCTTCTCCCACCCCCTTTCCCTATTTATTCCTTTTATAATCAACAGACATTTACAGAAGGTTTAATAGGTTTCAGATAGACATATTGGAGATTTAAATGTGAATAGCATACTAAAGCTAGCCTTTAGCCAGCATAAAAATCCTAGTGGAGAGACAAGTGAAGAGAGAAATTATAATAACACATTAGTCTTAGAATTAGGGTATGAAAGAAGTAAGAAAAATAGAAATTTGCAATTTGCCAGGGAGAACTGGGGGGAAGGCTTCATTGAATAAATAGGTTAGCATCTGAGCTGCTTCTTAAAGGAGTAATGAGGATGTGGAGTTAGACTATTCTAAGCTGAGGATATAGCATTTGTAAAAGTACCCAGACATTGAAAGGGCCTGCTATGTTTTGAGAATTGTAATAATTCAGTATCATTGCCATGGGTACAGCAGAGGGGTTAGGGAAAGAGATTAGACTGGAAAAAAAAACACAATACGTGAGAGTTTTGAGTAGTGCCATTGTTTTCTGATAGGAACCTGGAAAATGTTTAATTTTAGTTAATTAATTTGAGTAAGATGGAGATTTTTCTAGAATATTAAAAATTTTACTAGAATTTCCATGATATACCTTTTAGTGCTTTTACTATAGCATATGAGATGAGATATTAAGCTGTTAAAATAATGAAGTTATGCCAAGTATGATATGATATGAAAGGAGTTTGGAATAATTTATTGAAAAAATTGCTAGTCACTTTCCCTTGAGATTGTGCTTTTTGAGTTGCTTTTTGAACTTACCTGTACCTTGTCAGCCTTGCTAGACAACTTGTAGGTCAGTCAAATGGATTTACTTCTAAATTCTAAGAAGTAAAGGCACTGAATGCTAACATAAATACAGTTTATTTATGGTTAATAGTTTTTATTTTTGCTTTTAAGAGAAAAAGAAGGCTATACAAAACATGTAAATGCATATCATCTCACTAGCTTCATGAAACTGCTAGCTGGGTATATCTTTGTTTTCTTCATCTTGTGAGCTTCAAGATATATACTTGTACTATGTGTTTTATTTGTACTAGGTGCTTTATATACATATGCTTTTAGACTTTATTCCAGATGCATTTTCACATCTGGAGATGTTCAGACTTTACAGTGTTTGATATTTAAATTTTTTATTTTTATTCTAGAAAAAGAAACACCTCAAAGGTTTCAGACTTTATTTTAGAAAAGTTACAGTTCCTTCAACTTTAAATTGCTTCGATAGGTCACTACCAGATTACAGAGAGCATGGTGTGCTTTTCAAGTTGAAAAGTTTTCCAAGTAATAACAGCAGTGAAAATTGTCAGAGAAACAACTAATTAATCTCTGCTCCTTTACAGCTGTTTAATGCAATGCATAACTAAAAGTCCTGTTAAATTAATTAATGATTTCAATTATGAACTTTTCTCCAAAATGTTATGATTCGTATCAGGCTGATAATGCAGTGACCTGGGAGTGTGAAATCTGTGTTATGAAGAGAGTCACCAGTTAATTGATTCACAAATTATTTAAAGTTTGTTGCACCCCAGGGAGTGTTCAGTTTCACGACAGTCATTTCTTAAAGTGTACAAACTCTTTTTTCACCTTAAGAATGTTTTCAGTTATTAAGCACGATAAAGTTGCCAGCTTGTTTCTGGGGCTTTGAGTCATCTTAACATTTATGCTTTAGAATTTGTATGTGAATATGTGGAGATTAAATCTATGTTGGAAGGAGAAAAAGTTTAGCAAATTATCAGTGACTCTTTTTCTTCATTGTGTTTACTTTAGTAATTTAAAATAATTTTCTAAATATCACCCCTTAATTTTTTTGCATTTGTTATACATTGAGTATATTTCATGTTGAAAGATAATATAATTATGCATTCTTAAGAAATTTTGAGTGGGTAAATAACTCAATAGAAATTGTTTTGATAACTGGTGTTTGAAGCATTTGGATTGCTGTTAGGTCTGAAATGCCAGTCTTAAGTGTTGGAGAAGGTGCTGACGTCTCAATGCAAGAGTATTAATTTCTGTAGGACACCTTGAGTCTTTTTTATAGTATATAGGAAAAAATTAAGAGAGTCATATATACTTGCTTCCAGTCTTGTTATTTTATCCATCACTTAAATAACAAATAAAAATGTACATAAGGAGAAGGGAGGGGATCAATAATATCATTCATATTTTATAATACATTTGTTAAAGTTTCATTAATGTTTCTATGCTGGGCTCGGGCTGATTTCAGAGTGGATGATAGGACCACGAGTGAAAACCTTTTTTTGACTGCCCATGGCTAGCTGAGGTAGAACGGTGATACTTGAGAGACTCTTTAGCAGGAGGAGAAGGAAGTAGGGACGTCTCTGGCCATTGAGTGGTAGGTACATCAGTGCTGAGTAATCTTGTCTGCTCCATACGCATATTTGGACTTAATGAATAGCTAAAAAGTCTAGTGCTTTTAGGGTGATTAAACAATACCCTTATAAGTTTTACTCCGATTTGATAGGCAGTGTAAGAAAGACAGTTTGAGTTTAATATAAAAAACACATTTTGTCTCTCAGTTCTAAATTGGTAGATGTATTTAAAGGATGAAGCAGGAAGCTTGTATTTTGGACAAAGTTTATGTTTGCAAATTTTACTTATCCTTGTAACTCTTCTGTTTAACTTTTCTCATTTTTTTTTGACCCAAAAAATTGCCAAAAGAGAAGACAAATAGAGGAACAGTACTATTAAAAATAAGTTTATCTTTGTTAAACTTGCTGCAGGGCAAAAAGAAATTGACTTGAAAGGGAGTAAATTTATACTAATTTTTGCATTGTAGGAAATGTACTATTTCAGACACTGACTGCTTCTGTTTTCTAAAATTAAGGAGCCTATAATCTCAGCACCATTAACAAGTGCTGTCATTCAGATACACAGTGTCTGGCTGATTTAAATAAAATGAAATGAAGATAGTTGTTTCTGGTCCCTTGGCTTCACTCATTGCCATAAACATATGCTCTGCGTCCCGCTTCTTTCCATCTTATTTATGACTTTAATTTGTTGTGTGGGCTGCGCTAGAAATTAAATTTAATATAATTCTCCAAGGGACCCTGTCATATAATAACATGGTAATTTCTGTGTATCCTTTTGAAAAATGAGGAAATTAATTCTTCCTGACATGTTCTAATTATTCCAGTGTGAACGGCAAATCCGTTTTTCCTAGCCCCTGAAGTGTTATAGGCAAATGGCTGGTGTTCAAAGCTGAGGTGCTAATGCTGACCAGCAGTGCGTTTAATTTGAAACATGAGCAGACACCTTTCAACACACCTTTGTAATATTGGAGTACTTTACAGAAATTAATTCACTACTTATTTGGCAGCTTAGCCTTGGGGTTATGTTTTTTTATTCATCAATAATATAGTCATGTTAGCATAATATTTCCTGTTTCCTTCAGTGCTTGGTGTCTATGTATGGAACTTAAAGTGTGCAATGGATAGTTCAACTGTACGAGTGAAAGAGAATCCACACACTTCAGAAGTACCAGTTGTATGCCAAATTGTGTTTACACTTTATAGAGAGGTGTAGTGAAGTCTTGAATGTTAACTTAATTATAGTCTGTGGTTAGCAGCTTTAACTGAAATTACACAGTGTAGAAATTATTGGGACAATCTTGCTATGAAAAGACTACTATACACTCTGCTGCCCTACTGTAGTTTCACTTGTGGAAATTCAATTTATTATATAGGCAATGACGCCATGAAAAGTCAGTTTGTGAATAAAATTTATGAATAGAAATCTCAAGTTCTGAACTCTGCGTGGAAAGAAGCACCTATACCTTGGGAGATAAAGGATTTGAACTTTTTTTTTTTTTTTGATGCTGTTGGACATGTGAGGTGTGTGACTTATTCATTTGGATCATTAGGATTTATTTATAGAAGATTTATGTAGTATTTTTTTAGAGGAATAACAAAAAGAACTTCCTGATACTTGGTCCTTTATATGTAATATTAATTGTAAAACCAGCTATTATATACATTTCTCTAATCATGTCAATCACTTGTGTCAGCCCTGATACAGTTCCTTTGTTTCAGTGAGCAGTTGATAAATGCTATTACATATTGGCCATTTATTGTTATAATTAACAAGAAAAATGAACTCCTGAGATCCTAGTTAGAAAATAGAAATACAATTAATATAAATACAAATACAGTAGAATTGTGTTTGGAGTAGCAGTAATCAAGGCTCTCTGTTTACCTATTTTTGTATTTCTATATTATACTAGAGGCCTGGTGCACAGATTTGTGCACTGGTGGGGTCCCTCAGCCTAGCTAGCGGGGTTTGGGCCAAAACCGGCTATCTGACATCCCCCAAGAGGTCCCGGATTGCGAGAGGGCAGTTCTCGGGTGATGCACCCTGGAATCGGGCTCCCTCCTCTCTGATTCCAGGTGAATCACCCAAGAACCGCAGCTGCCAAGTCACCGCAGCTCGGCAGCTCCTGCGTTGAGTGTCTGTTCCCTGGTGGTCAGTGTGCATCATAGCTACCGGTCGGATGGTTGGACGGTCGGACGGTCCCTTAGGGTTTTATATATATAGATTACCTTTAAATTTTAACTTAAATGGGAGAAATAGGAATGGTAGTAAATAATTATTCTGAAAAATAGCATTAATATTTTCTGCTGATGATAAAGCTGCTAGATAAAATGTTATTCTTTTCATCAATCTAGTGGGGGCTACTGTCAGATTTAGATTACAGATAGGAGGGAACTTATGACTTCTCTGTCTTAGCTTTCCCTTATACTAAACTGATGGAAAAAGTGAGCTTCTTTTGAAACAAAGGAGAAAAGACTTGGTTATCCCACCCTGGCCAGTGTTTCTAAATGGTTAGAAAGTCATCCTGTGCACCAAAGGATCTCGGGTTCATTTCCTAGTCAGGGCACATACTCAGGTTGTGGGGTTGATCCCCAGTCCGAACACATAAGGGAGGCAACCAATCGATGTTCTCTCTCATATCGATTTTTCACTCTCCCTCTCTCCCTGTTTCTCTCTCTCAAATCAGCGAAGAAAACATATCCTCAGGTGAGAATTAAAATAAAAAAAAATAATAGTAAAAAGAAGACAGTAGGGAAAAAAAAGTCTTGGTAGTCCCATCCTAGACAATAGACTGTACATGTTGCTAAAGATTACTCCAACTTCTGCTTTCCATCATCCATGGTGTGCTTCCTGTGTCTTTACATGCCCGTCTTCTGATAAAGACACCAGTCATATTATAGTAGGAGCTCACTCTATTTCACTATGATCTCATCTTAATTTAACTAATTTTATTTGCAATGATGCTAAAAGAAAGCTACAAATGTTCTAAGATCTTGATCTCTCCAGCCTTTAGGATGTCAAATAGAGTTTGGGTTGGTTGGAGCCTTGGGCCAAGCATGTCTAGCCACTAGCATCCTTGAGAGTTTCCTCCAACATGCCATACAAATATTAACTTTTAATCTGTATGCCATGGAATATAAAAGATGGGGAGCACTTCTGGGTTTACAGAGATGCATAAATTGTCCCCACCCTCCAGGAGATTATAATCTGGGTGGAAGCTAATGTCAATATATTAATGATTTAGAATGGAAGCCAGTGTATGATAAAGGTGAAATAAGAGACCAGAGAAGACTTTAAGGCAGTGGTTCTCAACCTGTGGATCGCGACCCCTTTGGGGGTCGAACAACCCTTTCACAGGGGTCGCCTAAGACCATCGGAAAACACATATATAATTACATATTGTTTTTGTGATTAATCACTATGCTTTAATTATGTTCAATTTGTAGCAATGAAAATACATCCTGCATATCAGATATTTACATTACGATTCCTAACAGTAGCAAAGTTACAGTTATGAAGTAGCAACGAAAATAATTTTATGGTTGGGAGTCACCACAACATGAAGAACTGTATTAAAGGGTCACAGCATTAGGAAGGTTGAGAACCACTGCTTTAAGGGATAGGTTGAACTGACATGGGCTATGAAGTCTGGGTAAGCTTTCTTAAGGGGTGAAGAAACATTATAGGCAGGAAGTAAAGCAAGACTCAAGTTATGGGCTTGCAAAAATATGAGGTATTTTCATGAGTGTGAAGTAGGGCACTGTTTTTAAGAAGAGGTTTTATATAGGAAAGTTATGGAAGATTTAGAAAGGTGTGATGGGGTCAGCTATTGCAAATAACTTAAGGACTAGGATCATGTCTTAAATATTTTTGGTCATTTATAAGTTTGAGGATGTACCTTACATGAATTCAGTGTATTAACCCTGATTTCCTAGTTATTTTAAATATTTCATAGTTCTCTTTCTTAATGTGTACATTTGGTTTGTTTAGTTTAGTAATAACAGAAACTGCCTAATTAATTGATCATCTGCTAGTCTGACAACTGAGTATATTATTAAGGTGGCAGGGAAGGAGAACAATGACAATTGTTTTAAAAGCCTATTTTTGCGGGGGAGGTGGAGGTGGGAGGGGACTAACTGAAAACTAAAATGCTAACCAAAATGTTAATTATCTCACCTTTTTGGCACCAAATTTCTTCATCTTTACTTATTTTATTGATTTCAGAGAGAAAGCAGAGAGAGATAGAAACATCAATGATGAGAAAGAATCATTGATGGGCTGCCTTCTGCACGCCCCACACTGGGGATCGAGCCCGTAACCCGGGCATGTGCCCCCACCAGGAATTACACCCTGGCCTCCTGGTTCATAGGTCAATGCTCAACCACTGAGCCAAGCCGGCCTGGCCAAATTTCTCCATCTTTAAAATGAAGGTGTTGAAAATGATTTCCTGTTTAGGTTCTTCTAGATAAAAAATTCTATAATTCTACAACTAATAGACTGTATTATCACATAGTTCATGTTCTTAAAGGGAAGCTTACATACAGATTTCATACTTTGGCTGTTACCCCACAGGTTGGTGTTTTATGTGTATATCTTTATATGAAAACAAATTAAAGATAATTTGGATTTGCAAAATATATAAAAGCAAGCAATTAAAAGTAAGTATAAAGTATGTTGTAAGATTAACCTTTCAGTTCTTAAAACCATAACCCTCTTTTGAATAAATTTGAGTACATCTAAAATCATGTGATTTTTAACAGAAATTAATATACTGTGATTTTAACAGAAATTAATATGCATGTGTAAATTATTTGTGCTCTGCATAATTATTGTTATTCATATGTCTTTACTTTTAATAAATAGTAATTTCTTTCCTATTACAACAGTACACTGAAGAAGTAATTCTTGCAGTTTCATCAGCTGTGCGTCTAAGTTCTCAGTTAATAACAACTAAGCTTCAACTGTGGTGAATACTGTTATTTACCTCACATATTGAGGCTATATAATAGTTATATAGTTATGGCAGATGGGTCAAAATGCAAGTTAGATTGTTATTGTCTAATGTCTAGTATAAACCTGAGCACTAAAAAGCACCCAAGTAAGATGTAAATATATCTTTAAATAGTTGTGACTATCACTTTTTCTGTGACTGAGTTTATAAATTAAACTATAGTATTTTTCTCTCTAGTCAATATTTTTAATGTTTAATTTATATAGACTATAGAAACAGACAAGTATTTGATCTAGTTTTCTATTCACTCACTCAAAGAACACTTGCTTATGAACCAAGTGTTCTGCTAAAGACAGGATACAGATCTAAGCAGGAAAGAGGGTCTTTATGTCAAAGAGATTATAGGTTAGAGGGGGAGATTAAGATAGATAAATAATTTTAGTACAATATGATATCCAATGGTGAAGGATTATATAAAGTGCTATGAGCAAATAGAAGAAGAAATTAGTTTTAAAAGAATATATATAAAGGGAATTTTTATCAAAGCAGTAACTTTGAATCAGCTTTTCTTTATTTTTAAAAAATATATTTTTATTGATTTCAGAGAGGAAGGGAGAGGGAGAGATAGATAGAAATATCAATGGTGAGAGAGAATCATTGATTGGTTGGGGATCAAGCCCACAACCTGGACATGTGCCCTGATCGGGATTTGAACCATGACCTCCTAGTTCATAGGTCGATGCTCAACCACTGAGCCATCTTGGCCGGGCATGCATCAGGTATTGATAGAAGAGTAGGAGTTAAAGGAATATAAGCCCTTTAATGGCCAAATTTTTGTCTTGCTCACTACTCTGTCTCTTATGCCTACCTACTACAGTGCCAAGCACAGAATTAGCGTTTTAGCACTATTTATTATTGTTGAATTAGTTGGTGGAGGGGAGAGACAAGATTTAAAAAGAACCTTCCCAGATGTAGAGACAGAGAAGCATCGATCAGATGCTCAAAACTGGGAGGGAAAGCAGGGGAGGGTGGGGGTGAGGGGGAAAGATCAACCAAAGGACTTGTATGCATGCATATAAGCATAAGTGATGGATGTGGACAACAGGGGGTGAGGGTGAGGGCAGGATTAGGGGGGATGAGGGGACATTGGGGGGATAAGGACACATTTGTAATATCTTATTCAATCAAGGGGAAAAAAGATAAAATCACTTTGTCTCTGCAAAAAAACCCCCCAAAAAACAAAAACCTTCCCAGAAACAGGAGAAACATGGGCAAAAGCATGAAGATGTGGAAAGTCATGGTATATGTGAAGACTTATGATTTAGTTGTGCATGGCTGGAATGAGGGAATATGAAGACAATGAACTAAAATCTAATTACTTAGAGCATGTACATTGGAGTCAGACACACTAGAATTTTAATCTTGACTTCATCTTATACTACTTTTATGATTGTGGGTAAAAGGCTAAGCCTCAGTTTTCCTACTTTAAAATATAACTAATATATTTACTTGTAATGTCACTCTAAAAATTGCCTGGCAAATGGACAGCTCCAAAAAAATTATTAAAAGACTAGAGCCCCGATGCACGAAATTTGTGCAAAGGGCTCAGCCCTTGCAGCCCTGGCTGCTGCCTTGGCCCTTGCAGCAGCCCCAGCTGCCTCGAAGCCCCGCCCTCTGCCCACTGGTCATTCTGGAAGGTCACCCCGGAAGGTGGTTCTGCCGTCTGGTCTAATTAGCATATTAGCTCTTTATTATATAGAACTAGAGGCCTGTTGCATGAAGATTCGTGCAATAGGCCTTCCTTCCCCTGGCTGCTGGCACTTGTTTTCCTCCAGCACCCGGGACCCAGGCCTTCACTCTGGCCGCTGCCTTCTGTCTTTGCTCTGGCCAGAGTCTTCACTGCGGCTGGAGCCTTCAGTCTTCACTCCAGCTGGAACACCGCTCCTGTAGCATCCTCTGCCCCCGCCCTCCCCCTCATAGCAGGCGTTCCGCCCTGCCCAGCTGCTCTGTGTCTGTATACATGCTGCCCAGAGGCCCAGAGCGGCTGGGGGGTGGGGTCGCTGCCATCTTTGTTGGGTTAATTTGCATATCCACTCCTGATTGGCTAGTGGGCATCATGGAGGTATGGTCAATTTGCATCTTTCTCTTTTATTAATGTAGATGATTACTTTAAAAAAGGAAGTAGAAGGTCCAGAGATTGGAAGAACACCTCTGGTGAAAATCTTGAAGGTCTTGTGACATATTTAGGAGTTTGGACTATCCATTAGGTCAGTGGTTCTCAACCTTCTGGCCCTTTAAATATAGTTCCTCATGTTGTGACCCAACCATAAAATTATTTTCGTTGCTACTTCATAACTGTAATGTTGCTACTGTTATGAATCGTAATGTAAATATCTGATATGCAGGATGGTCTTAGGCGACCCCTGTGAAAGGGTCGTTCGACCGCCAAAGGGGTCGCGACCCACAGGTTGAGAACCGCTGCATTAGGTGACTGGGAGCTATTAAATTTTAGTTTGCTATTAAACATTAACCACAACATATGTACAAGGCACCCTGAAAAAGGACATTTAGTAGTTATAAACTGTATCCTTTTCATAATATTCTGTTGTTGTCTCACAACTTCTGCATTCCAGATCCGGCTCATATTGCTCAGTTATTTGATGTTTACTCCAAATAGGGAATAGCCTGAATTTATCAACTTGGTTAAGCTAAATGTCCTTCCTCAAGTCTCCTGAGGTTAGGAGATGAGTTAAATAGCACATAGCAGGAAACCAAAATTTAAATACCAGGAATAAAATAAATGAATTGGATAGATGTTATTTACAGGACTACCGTATCAATGACCTAAAATATAGCTAGAAGTGGCAAGTGGATAATCATTGGTTGATAATTGAAAGTTGATTGCATTTTTATAGGTCATGTTCCAAATGTGGCTGACCCAGTAAGGTCTTTTAATAGACCTCAAGTTTTAGAGTTTATCCCTGTACCCAAACCTTCATACACAATGTCTTACATGTCATATATTCACACATTTGTTGTTTAATGGTATAATTTATATTTCAATTGATATAATCAGCTTTTACTCCTCTAAAAATGTCTTAAAAAACTCTTTTTTTCTTCCATAGGGCAAAGGAGGGAAAATAATGAGTAGATGTGTTTGTTAATGAAAAAAAAACCCCTCATATGCTATTGTTAACATTTTCAGAGTGGAAAAGAGCACAAATATTGCCTCTCAGTTATTTCAAGTGTAAGAAATACTGCTAGTCTGAAATTTTTGATGATCTAGCTTTGGCAGTCCAGTGTGGTGCAAGAAGGTGTGTTTAGGGAGAGAATGATGTTTACGAAAGGCCTCGATATGTCATTTTTGAGTCCTGCAGCAGAAATTACATAGTCTCAAGCTGCAGTATAGAAGGATTGCTGTGGTGTGCAGGCCTTCATAGAATATTGACTGAATAAATGGCTTTAATATTGAATCATGGATGTGGAATGAAATGTACTGGGACCTAGAATTTGTGGGAGAAGAGTAGTTTGTTAAGAATTGGCCTAAAGTAGCTACTACTGGGGTTTTCTAGATCAGTATTTTTCTAAGTATGATCTGAGCACCACTAATTGGATTAACTAACTGGATAAGTAACTAGATTTGGGTGCTTGTTAAAATGCATGTTCTTGATGCCCAACCTATTGAATTAGAATATCTAGAAGTCCAGGAATTTTTTTTTTCCAGGAATCTTTATTTAAAAAAATTCCACAGATGATTCTAATCACCACAAAGATTGAGAACCACAGTTCTAGAAAAGTAATTTGGTAAAGAGCTGATATTTAAAAAACTAAGACAAATGCAAAATTGAGTATCTGATTAAGGTAGCTTGTATCACTGAGTACATCTAAAATAACTCTGGTATTAAAACTGACCTTTTAAATTAATTCATTTTAAATTTAAAACTCTTCACAGTAACAACATGTAAACAGCTAATTCATACATTATTTCAGTTTCATATATAAATTACTTTTGAATCCTTGGGCTTAAAGAGAGGAAATTCTACAAATATACTTTTGAGTATAATTAACTAGATATATGCTTTTGAATTAATAATTGGAGTTCTGAACTCTCCTAAAGAGCTTTTAAAATGATGCTGATGTCTTTTCATTGTTGTTAAGTCACTGGGTGGGGTCCAGATAGTTGTCATAAATGGAGTAGTGCTAATTAAATATTATTATTCATCTGTATCAATCAACTAAAGTTAACTATATTTGTGACTTGGTAGGAGTGGAGGGATGGAAAGTGAAAGAGCTGACATGAACTCTATGAAATGAATGCCAGTAGAATACAGAGAAAGTATAATTAGTAAGATTTGATGGTAATTAGTTTGTTGAAGGGACTTTTGGGGAAAATACCTAAACAGCAGTCTATCTTTGTTTCTGAAAATGAAATCATTTTTATTTTCCCTCCTCTTTCTGATCCTGCACTTTATTTCTTATAGAGAATGTAATGATTACTGGAATGTAGGAGAAGTTTGATAATGTCTAACTGGATGGAACCTTTAGTACTTTTAATAGTAAAAAATTTTTAAAAATTGATAATATCTTATATAACTGAATAGATTATAAGAAATTGGGAAAATTACCTACAATGAATATGCCACATGAAATTTAAACCACCAATAACAATTATTATTAATATGCTTCATAATTGTTAAAAATATGTATTCTTCTTTTATAATCCCTTGTTCCAGTTTGCTCTTCTTCATGTTTTTTATATCTAGTTTATAAATGTGTATATTAGCATTTAAAAAATATATTTTTATTAATTTCAGAGATTAAGGGAGAGAGACAGAAACATTAATGATGAGAGAGAATCATTGATTGGCTGCCTCCTGCGCACCCCACACTGGGGATTGATTGTGCCCTGACTGAGAATCGAGCTGTGACTTCCTGGTTCATAGGTCAACACTAAACCACTGAGCCATGCTGGCTGGGCTGTCTATTAGCATTTTTAACCTTATGTTGTTGTTTTTTCTTTCTTAACTATAGTTTAGACTGAAATTCCCAAGGAGCATTGGGATTTTGCCTAATTATTATGAGATGATTTGAACTTTATTTTAAAAAATTTCCAACTATGTAAATTGTTTATGTAGAAAATTTGTCTGGCTTGTTTTATGGAAATTATCATCTTAGATATAGTGTCCACTGTGTGCCAAATACTGTTTGAGACAATGGAGATATTATAATAAATAAAAATGACGGCTGCCCTCATTAAGTTTATATTCTAGTGGTAGTGGTGGGAAAGATACTAAAAAATAACGAGCAAATAAAATATAGTATGTTAGAAGGTGACAATTACTATGGAGAAACATCAAGCAGGATAAAGGAGGTAAAGAGTATTTTATTGTATAAGATACAATAAGATTTCATGAATAAGGTGATTTTGGGCCTGAGACCAGAAAGCAGCTAAGGAACAAATCATGCAGATATCTGGGGAAGAGCATTCTAGGAAGGAGAACCAGTGTCCTGATGTAGGAATAATAGTAAAGAGGCCAGTGTTGCTGTATGGTGTAAATGATGAGGATGTGCAGGATTTAATCCACTGCAAGAGCTTTGGCTTTTACCCCGAGAGAGATGGGAAACCATTGAGGATTCTCAGCCAAAAAGTATCATAATCTGACTGTTTTATTTTTTTTTTTAAATATATTTTATTGATTTTATACAGAGAGGAAGGGAGAGAGATAGAGAGTTAGAAACATCGATGAGAGAGAAACATCGACCAGCTGCCTCCTGCACATCTCCCACTGGGGATGTGCCCGCAACCCAGGTACATGCCCTTGACCGGAATCGAACCTGGGACCTTTCAGTCCACAGGCCGACGCTCTATCCGCTGAGCCAAACCGGCTTCGGCTATCTGACTGTTTTAAAACTCTGGCTGCTATGTTGAGTATAGACTTTATCAGGGAGACTAGGAGTATTTTGCAGTTATCCAGGTAAAATATGATGGGGTCTTGGGATGAATGAATGGATAGATGAATGAATGAATGAATGAATGAAAAACTAAATAAACAGTGGTTGTATGTCATTCTGAACTGATCCAGGTAGGTAAGTCTTCCCTGAGGAAGTAGCAATTGAGCTGAGATCTGAAAGAATAATGTGTTACATGCTATTGCGTTGGTTCTGACTCCTGACAACACTATGAATGACTGATACCCACAATGTCCTGTCCTAAAAAGCCCTGCTCAGCTTCTGTAGACTCATGCCTATGGCTTTTTTATGGAGTCAATCCAGCTCATATTTGGTCTTCCTCTATTCCTGCTGTCTTCCCCTCCCTGCCCCCGCCCCCCCCCCTCTATTGGTAGTATTGTTGTCTTTTCTAAAGAACTGTGCCTCCTCATGATGTGCCCAACTAGGACAGCTTCAGTGTTGTCATTTTTGCCTACAGTGATATTTCAGGCTTAATTAGCTCTAGACACACTTGTTCATCTTTATGGCAGTCCAAGGTATCCATAGAGCTCTCCTTCAAAACCATATTTCAAATGAATTAGTTTTTTTCCCTATCAACCTTCTTCCCTGTACAACTTTCACAT
Organism: Myotis lucifugus; assembly: GCF_000147115.1. Taxonomy (NCBI): domain Eukaryota; kingdom Metazoa; phylum Chordata; class Mammalia; order Chiroptera; family Vespertilionidae; genus Myotis; species Myotis lucifugus. The sequence continues at coordinate 2,685,135 of NW_005871172.1, forward strand.
CCTTATGTAATAATTGGGAATACGAGGGTGTGGATCTTAGCCTTGGTTTCTAATGTCACATCTTGCTCTTGGTGATCTTTCCCAAATCTTTCATTGCTGCCCTTCCAAGTATCAGCCATCTCTTGATTTCTTGGCTACAGTCTGCATTTGAATTGATGACTGAACCAAGGTAAGCAAAATCTGTAACAATTTCATTGTCTTCATTGTGTATGTTAAAGTTGTGAATTTCTTCTGTAGTCATGACTTTTGTCTTCTTGATGTTCAAATTCAGTTCTCCTTTGGCACTTCCTTCTTTCACTTTCATCAGAACTTATTTCAGATCATTGCTATGTTCTTCCAGTAAGATGGTGTCATCTGTATATCTTAAGTTACTGATATTTATTCCACTGATTTTCACTCCTTCCTATGAGTCTAGCTCATTTTTCCCTATGATATATTCTGTGTATAGAGTAAACAGATAGGGAGATAATATGCACCCTTGTCTGACACTTCTGCCTATAGGAAACCATTCTGTCTCTCCATATTCTGTTCTGACATTGGCTTCCTGTCCACCATACAGGTTACACCTCAGGATAGTCAAGTGCTGAGGCACGCCTATTTTTGGGGTTGGCAACTATAGCTTTTCATGAAAGAATGACAGTGATAAAAGGACTTGGGTACTGGGGGAGGAGTAAACTATTTTAAGGAAAGGAAAGAGCTTATGCGAAGATGGGGTGGTGGGAAGGTGCATGTTGTACTCCAGGAACTGGAAGATTGCTGGTGAGGCCAGAGCTCAGACAGCTAACATTTATATGCTAATTATTTCTCAAAATGGTCTTAGGGAGTTATTTTTTCCATTTTACAGTTGAGGAATTTGAAGCTTAGAGAAGTGAAGTGACTTACCCAGGGTCAGATTACTAAGAAATAGCAGAGATTGTTTGGTTATTATATTCTCTCTCCCCATACCTACTACCACACTCACTCACCAGAATATAATTTTAACGATGGCAGAAACTTTATTTTATTTGAAGCTGTATCCTTAGCAGTTAGAATAGTACCTGCTAGTTGGTAGATGCTCAGTAAATAATTGCTGAATGAAAGAATGAGTTAGAATCAAGGTGTATCTAACTGCAAAGTCCATGTTCTTAATGACATCTTGTATATTCAGGCGTAAATTAGAGCTATCAGATTGTTTCTTAATAAGGTTTTGATAGAGAACAAAGCCTTAAGCCAGTGTAATCTAAAGGAAATGAAGGGGGAAAATTACTAAAGGGGAAATAGAGCTCAGAAAGAATAGACTAATTGTTTCAAAATAAATTTGCCATAAACTAGAGTAGGTAAGAAGAGAGGAGGAAAAGAAGGCTCTGATTCTAAAGCTGGTGGCTGACTTTCACAATAGCTTTCACTAGAACCTGAGTGTGGACATTTTCTTGCTTTGCTTATCCTCCAGTTTGCACATCGTCTTGACTTAGTTAGCTACTCTGTTTCCTGGGAAACAGAACACAGTCAACATGCCCTATATAATTCCTCTCTCTGGTCCCCTTTAATTTGTTCACTCACCAATCCCCCTCCCTCAAACATTTTCCTTATCAAGTGCTCTCAGATAATTTGTCCTCATTGCAATGTGACCTGTGGGACACACGGACTATCTGTTAACTTCTTATTTCTGAGTTGGTAGTTCAGGTGTATAACTTTACACCTGTCTATCCATAGATATTTCTCCCTGAAATAGAACTTTGTGTCTCTCACTCCTAGGAATTTAGGCCTTAATCTTTTTGTTTCTTTACCTTATACTGTCTCGTGTGTGTGTGTGTGTGTGTGTGTGTGTGTGTGTGTGTGTGTGTTTTGTGTTTTGTGTTTTTTTTTTTTTTTTTTTTTTACCACTTTAACATATTCATCTTTTCCCTTTTATCACAGAGGAAGAAATGTTTCATCTCTTTTCATAAAGTGACATCTCTACTTGTGTTTTTTACTTCCATCCTCTCCTACCTCTGCCAGAACTTTGCTCTGTTAATTATCCTCATTCTTTCTTGCAACCCCTATCTGTTCTTTTTCATGGAGTTGGAGATTCAGGTTTTAATTCCTGTTTTTCCACTTTCTGGCTTTGGAACTTTGAGCTAGTTATTTGGCTTCTTTGAGTCTCAATTCTTATCTTAAAATACCATTTGTTCTGCTAACCTTGCATGTCCATAGTGAGTCAGTTACAATAAGGTATGTGAAAGCACTTTTTAAGATAGAAAATACCTTTCAAATGCAAGGTGTTATTATTACATCCTATGTGCACAGATAATTCAAATCTCTTCTTAAAACAGTTTTTCTCAACTTTGCTAACCCTTGAAATATCCTTATTTTCTTCTTTCTTTCTTCCTTTATTATCTATCTTTTTATTCCTCAGTTCATTAGAACCTGGCTTCCATTTGATTCTGGGTAAGTCTATTGAGTCTGTTGCCTTCAGGATTACTAGAGGTGGCCTAGTTCCATATTCTCAGCTCTCATTCTTGCGATCTGTAGCAGTTGATATTTTTGACTAAAAATGGCTTAGCACAGTGTTTAATAGTAGCAGATATTTAATAATTTTTTTGTAAATAAATGTAGTCTCTTTGTCCTTTTTGGATGAATCTACTTTTCCCTCTCATAAACCCCCAATTTTATGCACCCCCAAATTGAGTTTGTTGCTGCTATTTCACTCTCTATTCCTCCTGGGAAGTTTGACCTGCTTTAAGGCTTTTCCACTCTATAGAGATGGATCTCACATCTGCTTTTCCAACTCAGTCCTGAGCTTTGGTTCTGCCTGTTTAACTCTAAATCTCTACCTGGATGTCCCATTGTCACTTCAAATTTACCAAGTTTATCATCTCCTTCCCCTAAATCAATTTCTCTTTCAGGCTTAGGTATTTTTACAGTAATACTAGCATTTAGTTATACAGACTTGAAGCTTCATAAGTGTGTTGACTCATTTTTCTTCATATATCTCTACAGTAGTCATTCATTTGCTCATCAAATGCTTAGTCAGTGTTCATTACATATAAAATACTATTCTAGACACTAGGGATATAGAACTGAAACAAAAAAGACAAAAAATAACTACTCAGAAGGATCTTATATTCGAGTCATTTACTTTTATTCATTTACTCACTAATTATTCACTGAGAATGATAGAGTCCTATTTTATATAGAGTTGCCAGAGAAAGTTTCTATGATATGGAAACATTTAATCAGAAACCTGAATGAAGTGAGGGATTGAGCCATGCAAATTATTGGGGAAAGAACTTTTAGGCAAGTGAAGATGCTGGGTTTTATCTAAGTGAAATGAGAAGCCATTGGAGGGTTTAAGAGAGAAGCAAGATGATGTAATTTCCACGTTTAAAAGAATCACTGTTCTATGGAGAAGAACAGACCAGGAAAGCAGTTGTAGAAGCAGAGACATTAGTTAGGAGGCTAATATAAAAGTGCTCATAAGAGAGATGATGATATCTTGGACTAGAGTGGTAGTAGAAGAAAATGATACATGCTGTGGTTGCATAAATTAGAACAAAGCCTTTTCTGTATAGATGTTGCCTTGTCTGGTAGAATAGCTTGGTGAGTTGGTGGAACTTTTCCTCCTAGTGCCTTTTACTTACATAGTTATAGTCCTATGCCAGGGTACATGGTTTAGTGAGCAGAGAGAGCTAGCTAGATTTGCAGCCTCGTTGCTCTTTCATCTGAGCACCCTTGTGCAGTGAATGAACTGTATAATGGCTGTCCTAGATAGAAGTGAAAGGAATGAGAATTCACTCTTTTTTTATTTTTAATTCTCATTATTCTCATGCAGACTTTATCACTTCACATATGTAGGATGTCCCCAAAATGTATACACACTGAATAATTATGAATTCCAATGTTTTTTTTCTTTTCAGATTTAACCCATTGGAATAAATAATTATTCAAAGTGTGTATACCTTTTTTTGGATACCCCATATTTAATCTCTCCAGCCACTGAAGACCATAACTATATCTAATTCTTTCATTCACTAGTGTCTGACATGGTGTCCCATCTGTAGTCTGATATTTGGTGATAGTGGCAATAATGAAGTCATTCATATCTAGTGTCTGCAGAGATCACTGTACTAAAGTTCTTGAGTACTAAAGTAGTTCTGCATATTCATAAGAGCTAATCATAACAATTCGTGTCCATTGGTAGGAGACAAACTGTTAAATGTAAAGCCCATTGATATGATCTATATAAGTTAAAAGTGGATGCAGCTTTTGTAACAGGTAGTATTAGTTGTCATTTGAGAGGCTGATTGTTTCAATGAGCCAGGGTTTGTTTTAATGGCTGGTACCGACTGCAAGGAAAGTGACAAAATACTTGATGTTTTTCACATGTGCCTATTTCAATAACCCAGCAATATCTTGCAAGACCTGGTGTAGAGGATGAAGCAAGTCTAGGAACTGCTGCCAAGTCCTACATAGTAGCAACATGTAAGTAGTTTAGTCAGATTCACTTAAACTTTGAAATCTAGTGTATTAGAGGCACATGCAGAAGCTGTGTTAATTGCTAGGTTATTTTCCATATGGTTCTGTTTTAATAAAGCATATTTGATGCAGATGGTTGGAAAGTAAGTTCGGTAATGTCTAAACTGGCCCTAATTCCTGCAGCGCTTCCACTCCAATACTTAACAGTGCCCTTGTAAAGTTTCTTCATTCACTGACTTTTTGTTTTTAGTTGAAATGTGGCCTACGATAACTGAAAATGATTCTTTTTTATTCAAACTTCATCTCTAAAAGAACAAGAATAGTCATTTCCTCCCTGATTCCACATCAAAACTATACTTCAGCTTGGTTTATTTAGTATTATTTGGCTTCTATTCATCATTATTATGAATATATTTCTGAATATATTTAGTGGAGGAAATGGGAATTACAAGGATCACAAATAGGAATTGAAGTGACTTCTCCAAATGCTGAAGTTAGCTTTGTTAAAATGACAATACTTTTACCTCTTCAGGGATATGAAATAGAACAGCTTAGGATATTAATAACTATGTCTTGTTTGCACATTCTCTATTTCTTTTGCAGTAAAATTGGACTTGCTAGATATTACTATTAAGTTAGAAATGAAATCAAGGGTAAATTGTTCAGCAATATTGCAAAAATATTTTCATTTTCTTTCCTTCTAGAATATCTACATATAGTCATTGTGTTTGTCTTAAATCTTTTTTTTAAATTGTTTAAAGTATTACATATATCTCCTTTATCTCTGATTGATCCCCCTTGGCCACTCCCACCCCCAAGGGCAAGCCCCCACTGCCCCATTGTCTGTGTCCATTGGTTATGCTAATATGCATGCATAAAAGTCCTTTGGTTGATCTCTAACCCCTTCCCTCCCCTGCCTTCCCTCTGAGGTTGGATGGTCTGTTCAGTGCTGCCTTATCTCTCGATCTGTTTTTGTTCATCAGTTTATATTGATCATTATATACTACATATGAGTGAGATCATGTGATATTTATCTTTCTACAACTGGCTTATTTTGCTTAGCATAATACTCTCCAGGTCCATCCATGCTGTTGCAAATGGTGAAAGTTCCTTCATTTTTATAGCAGTGTAGTATTCCATTGTGTAGATGTACCACAGTTTTCTAATCCACTCATCTGCTGATGGGCATTTAGGCTGTTTTCCAACCTAAGCTATTGTAAATTGTGCTGCTATGAACATAGGGGTGCATATATCCTTCCTGATTAGTGTTTCTAGTTTCTTGGGATATATTCCTAGAAGTGGGATTACTGGGTCAAATGGGAGTTCCATTTTTAACTTTTTGAGGAAACTCCATACTGTTTTCCACAGTGGCTGCACCAGTCTGCATTCCCACCAGCATTGTACAGGGTTCCTTTTTCTCCACATCCTCACCAGCACTTGTCATTTGTTGATTGTCTTAAATCTTTAGAGAGAGTTCAGGTATATTAACAGTAATATGCTGATTCCGTCTAAATATTTTATTATGGTGTACTTGTTGCTCTCTCTCTCTCTCTCTCTCTCTCTATATATATATATATATATATATATATATATCTTCATATTTTCTCAAGAATATAGATAATGTCCTTGTTAAATTTGAGGTTGAGTTCTGCAGAGCAAAGTGGGAGACATGGTTCAATAGGTTTGTGTCTGTTTTGCTGGTGTGTTTTTTTTTCTTTTTTCTCACATTGTCACTAAAATATTCTCTTTGTTATCTGAATAGGACATCTGCTGACTAGCCTGACCCTCTTTACCTGATTGTGTGAAAAGTCTTGGTTAAATCTGTTAGGCCTTGGAGGCCCAAGAATCTGCTAAGTGCTTCTGAGCTTGAAAGACACACTGTCCTTGGTCTGTGTTGTCTCTCCCACTTATGGACATTCTTTGATAAATAAGCCTGATGTAGGTATGGGATAAGCCAAACAATGAAGTATTCTCAGCAGTAATTGACCCAAGGACTAATTACCTCTTAATGAGCATTGGATTTTTTCTCATATTCTAGAGGAGGTTAAAAAAATGCAAAAAAAAAAAGAAGAAGAAAATTAAATTTTTGTCCAACGAAGTTATCTTAATACAGGAGTCCTAAAACTGAAGAGAAAGAATTAAAAAAAAAATCTTGGCCCTAACCGGTTTGGCTCAGTGAATAGAGCTTTGACCTGTGGACTGAAGGGTCCTGGGTTTGATTCTGGTCAAGGGCATGTATCTAGGTTGCAGGCTCGATCCCCAGTAGGGAGCGTGCAGGAGGCAGCTGATCGATGTTTCTCTCTCATCCATGTTTCTAACTCTCTATCCCTCTCCCTTCCTCTCTGTAGAAATCAATTATACACACACACACACACACACACTAGGGGCCCAATGCACGAATTCGTGCACCTTGAAGGGAACTGTGGGCTGCGAGGCTGCGGTGGGCACAGGGGTGGGTCTCAGCCCATCCTCCGTGTCCCTGCCTGGCCCCTCCACTGCGGCCCCTGGTCCCCTGTCCGCCGGCAGTTCTGCTCCTGCCACCGCTGCTCCCACGCATTGACGGTGTGGAGTGATTGAGGCCAGCACCAGCAGCAGGTACAAGCGGGGCAGGTGATGCCATCAGCGGGTGTGAGCAGCGGCTGCTGCCCTGATAGCCCCTCAGGAGTAGGGGGAGGTGGAAAAGCCCTGTGGGGCAATCGGGGCTGGTATCAGGCGCTGTCAGCGGGTGTGAGCACCGGGCAGGACCGCAGCGCACAAGAGCAAAGAATTTTCAGTAACCACCAGAGGCTTGCTGTAATGACAGTGACCGGCGCCCTGCCTTGGTCTGGCGCCCCCGCTCACCTGCTCCACCATCCTGCCGTGGCCCACGCCCTCCATGTTCCTTGCTCTGCTGCCTGCTGCTTACACCTGTCATATTCCGCACGCGCCCCCTGGTGGTCAGCATACATCATAGTGACTGCTTGTTCAGTTGTTCCGTTGTTCTGCTGTTCGGTCTATTTGCATATTAGCCTTTTATTATATAGGATGTGCATATTAGCCTTTTATTTCAGGTCTAATTCTTGAACTGTATCTCTTTTAGTCTTGATTTTATATAGATATGGATTATAAGAAATCTTCCAGAATCACAATCCTTCATTTATCTACCTCCTCTGTCCAGATGTACTTGCATGTGTTTGGGGAGTTGTATTAAATATACCCCTTTGCCACAGAAACTATTCATCTTTAAATGTCAACTTCAATGTTGAAATTTTATGAGAATGGAAAGGAATACACATTTTCACTTATTTTAGACTTTCCTTTGGAAAATGTAGTTTGCTGCTGTTGTTTCAAGTTGGAAGGTTTTACAAAGTTTTTTTTCAAATACTCAAGAAAAGCAAATGCAATCCTGAATTAGACTAGGAAAAAATGTACCTTCCTTTAAAAAATCTTAATAATTGTGGCACATCAGTCTTAGTCATTTCTTTTGACCTTTTCCTCAATTTATATTCACTCTGGAGATTTCTTTTGTCTTGCCTTGTTTGTTTTATTTCAAGCATGGTTTAACTTTTCACTGGAGCAAGAGCCTAAAAAGGTCAGAATAAGAAGAGAACAATTACCTTTGTGACAACTGTCAATTATTCAAGATAGAATATGTTATTTTCCAAACAATGTCGAAAAACAATTGAATAATTATTGTTGAGTTTGATTTACCTTGAGAAATCTCAGAAAAATTTTAAAGATCCATTCTGTCACTTTTTTTGTTTTCTTATGTGAGAATGCGTTTTAAACTCACAGAGAATAGCTTTTAGGGTTACTTTCTAACTTTGAACTTTGTGGAAAACCACTTAAAAGGTATGGGGGTGGGGGTGGGCCCTATGTTGAATTAGGCAGCTGGAGACCAGCTATTACCATGGTGCTGATAGTAAGTATGGGAAGGGCTCTGGAAATGAGGTTTAAATTACCCAAACAGCAATTTAAGGGCAAGAAAAATTCAGCTTTAGCCTTTTCACCATTATTGTATAGATGTTGGGTATTTGAGATGGTTTTTTTCTTTTTCTTTTCAGAGAAACAATACTTATTTTAGAGATAAAAAAGATATTTAGTTGGCTTTGGGTTAAGTTTTAGGCTTAAAAATTTTTATTTTTAAAAATTTTCACTATGGTTTTCAGGTCTAATTCTTGAACTGTATCTCTTTTAGTCTTGATTTTATTTTCAAAGAAATAGCAGAGCTAGGCTTTTCATTTAATTGTAATAAAATATTGCCCTAAAGAAGAATGAAATATGATTTTTTACTGGTTTATATAGAAAAGCATATAACTCTAATAATATTTTAACTATGGTTTGTATAGACCATACTCATTTAAACTCTATGCAAATCTTTGTTACTTCAGGGCAAACAAGCTACAAAACCATAATGTGCGGTGTAGTGAGCACACACCATAAATTTGATAATCATACTTGTGAATTCATCATATTTTATATAGGGGATTGCCTTAGCATTCTCAATAGTAATGTGCAAATGACGTGAAAAAAATGTTTCCACACTCTTAAATGTTTAGGGATTTTAATGCTACTGTATTATCATTCTGTGCCAAGTTGCGTTGATTGATAAGTGAAGATATTAAAATAGCAGAAATTTTACATTGGCTTTAATGTGTGGAGTTTCTACAATTCCCCACGAATCTGGAATATTAATATAAATATTCTTTTTTTGGGTCTGCAGGAAGCATGCTGCCCAGACTACACATGTTACGAGGCTAGGCCTGCCTCTGCAGTTTAGAGAAGTAGGAGTGGGAGGCTGTCATAAGTGAAAGTGAAAAAAGGCATTTGTTTAGCTGCATGGCAACACAAATATTTCACTTAGTGAGGACTGACAATGCATTTCATTATGTGAACGGGTGCCAGCTTGTAAAAAATTTCTGTTTAACTTTCCACATTAGTGGAAGGTGCTTGTGCTTAACCGTTTGAAGCCTGGCATCTAGGCCCCCTTCTACCCCGCCCCCCGCCCCAACACACACTTTTTGTCTACCATTGTTTGTTTGTTTTGTTTTTAATCCCAAAGTAATAGATGGGAGAGAGCCAAGGATATCTGGACTATTGAATGCTATTAGGAATATGCGGGGAAGTCTGCCAGATTGAAGTCTGTCTCAGGCTAGACATTTGTCACATGTTTTCATTTCTCTTATTTCTGTGCACTTTTCTGGAGGTTAATTGTTATATTCTGCCTTGACAGTAGAAACATTCAATGGTATTTGTTTGAAGTTGACAGTTACCTTGTGTTGCTCCAGTGCCTGAGTAGCAGTCCCATGTTCTCAAGATCTTAAATTCTCCAGTCTCCTCTTATAATGCATTTGGATCCAAGGCTATTAGGAAAGCAGAGGAAAATAAATTAATGCTAATTGCCACATCAATTATTTAAAATTATTTATTTTATGGATTTAGATTTGAAGAAGGTAGAGAAGTACTTTTTTTCTTCAGGAGTGTTTGAGACCATCTCTATATTCTCATTGGCATGATGCCTACCTTGTGGGCATCAATATCAATAGCTTTACCGGGATATGGTAGTGTAAGGGGAGGAGAAAATACATTTTTAGATGTTTGTGACTATAATATACAAGTGAAAGATTCTCAGCATTGACAAGCATAGAATGATGTGCAAGGACCAACTGGATGAGTATTCCAGGAAATACACATTTTTTTTCATAATTTTATCATATTTTTTAAAGTTGTGGCATCAGGAATTTAAGTTTGTTTAGAGAACATTTCAAAATGTTTTACTCAGTGAGAGAGTTCTAGTTCCAGAATAAAATAAGATAAATAATTTATAATGGACAAAGCATTTTAAAATTATATAAAACAAGAGAGTTAAAAGTAAGGATCACTCTGCATGAAAATATTGGAAACAAATTCAGATTGTTGACATTTTTTTTTTTGCTAGTTCCTCCTGAAGTTTAGGGCATTATACTTAGTGGGTATATTTACATTTCTTGCATAAAAGTGGTTGGGGTATTTACCTTTTAAAAAATAAGAAATATATTCAGATATGCGAATTAGAAGTCTATTCTAAAACTGATTTCCTTTTTCCCCAAATTAAGTTGCTGGAAATTTGTAGTAAAATCTTTTTCTCCTCCTCCTTCCCTCTACTGCATTCCATCTCTATTCTATTTCATCTCTATTTTTAGTGTAGACTTTGGTCCTCTTGGAGAAAAGAATCCTTTTAAATCCTGAAAACTGTGGCATCATCTGCTAGCCAGAAGCCTGAACTGGCTGACTATCTTAAATGCCTGCCAAGGATCTTTCTGACCTCTTTACTCCTTGCTAGCCTATAGTAGTTGTGGATTTTTACTGAATGAGTCACCTTCTAGCCCTGTGTCTGGGCCTTTCAGATAGAAAACACAATATGCCATCGGTTGATGGGATGGGCCAGGGTGTGGGTGTACTAGGAGGCAATGCAGTTACAGTCTGGATGGAACCCAAAGTAAATATTTGCCACTATCTTTCTCATCAATTAGATAGTCATAGCTAGCCTCCAAGAGCCAATATATGGATTTTTTTTAAAAGCACATTTGGAATTTTCAATTTTCTGTGTGTCATTGCTTAGTTACTTCTCATCAAAAGCAGCTCACTTCCTCTCTTCAGGCAGATAATACTACACTTTTCAAGCAAATATTGCTTTAGGGTAGGTGAATTGGTCCAGTATCAAGGGCACAAATATGGGGCATCAAATTTACATAAGTACTTCTGACCCTTCATTCCATGGTTCAGAGAGGGAAAAGGCATCTCTGTCTCCATGTTTCTCACCCTGCCCATTAAATTACCAGCTCACATTTAGAGTACTTGGTGGTACCTGTTTGGGACACTATTGTGATATTCTGTCACAAATTCCTTAACCCCCAAAGTGGAAAAAGTACCTCTGTTTTCTTGTCACTTACAGTCTTTGGCAGTTCGTAAGCATCCAATAAATATTTGTGGAATGAGTAACTTGGTGGATGAGTGAGAATGTAGGACATGTTGACAAGAGGAGAATAGTACGAAGTTCTTGAAAGATGTGATTGGGAATGATTTAGTGTTGTGGACACTTGCAGTTTAAATTCTGGAATTAAGTGGAAACTTGTTGAAACGAGGAGTCCTTCATTCAAAACATTTTGGACAGATTTTTACTTTTCTAGCTGGTACAAATTAGCCACCAGTTGTTTCCAAGAATTGTCAGGTAGCGTTGAGGTTTACAAAGTTGATATTTTAGAAGGCAGTGGGATCCTCTAAAATGTCATCTTGGAAAACTGCCTAGGATTCAGAATAAATATTTGGTATAGTACCAGAGAGACTAGAAGACATCTGGGAAAATTCTGTACCTATCTGTAGTTTTATATTTCCTTTGCTAAAGAATAATGCTAGAAGCATGAGGCAGACCAGTGGGAGAAGTTGGCAAGTCAGTCTACAGGAAGCTTGGCAAAAGAGTCTCTTTTTCTGGACAATCATTTTCTTTTTATTACCATCTGATTATGAATGACTAGTCTGCACTTGGTTCTAAATGTATAGATAGATTTTTCAAGATGACGATAGTATACATTCAGATATTTTTAGTTCTACTTCAACTAACAGTGGTACTAATGCCTCTGGAGGAAGTTTTGTGCTCATTTTCATTGTATAGGGAGAGGTAGGCTAGTGGAATGTGTGTGTTTTCTTTAAATAGCTACATATTGGGAAATATTCTTTAGGAAGTCACATGTGCTAAACTTTATGCATAATATTTAAAATCAAATATCTATTTCTAAATCCCACTAGCATTCCTCAAGCCTTTACTCCTTTAACCCAGGAACTTAAACAGTCAGGAGACATTATTTCTTCTAGGTTCTCTTTGCTATTATTTTGCCCAGTGCCATTCCATTTACTAGTAGATTGCCAGATATACTTGAGGTTTGCTGGTATCCCTCATGATTGATCAGTTATTTGTGCAAATGGTATATACAGTATTTTATTTGCTGGGCACAAGGTAACAAAGGCCCAGTTGTTTTTATAGTGAGGAGATACAGATTTTACCTGCCCAGGTAAGCAGGTAATTGACAAATCTAGCCTCTCAAACATTAAAACATCCTTTCCATTATGTGTGGGACTCTTCATATTTTATTGATCATTTGCTAGAATATAAATAATGGAAATTTGAGCATGTATTTATGGCACATAATGCCCAAAACAAATAGTACATGAGCGTCCCATTCTTTATACATTGTGAATATGATGACTGCCAAAATATTCTAAAATGCACTATTTATAACTCTTAAAAACCTTCTAATTTTGAATAATACAATGTTATAAAAATGTGGGACATTAAAAATAGCTTGTAAGAATAGGATATCTTTAACTAAAATTATCTAGATACTTTTGTACATATTGGTATAGAAACAGTTTGTGTTTTTTAAAGATATTTCATGCCATTTCCTCTACTTGAAATACTTCTAACAAATATCTTTTTTAAATCTTTATTGTTGAGATTATTACAGATATCCCTCTTTTTCTCCCCATTGCCCCCCTCCACAAGGGTCCCACCCCACTGCAGGCCTTCACCACCCTATTGTCTGTGTACATAGGTAATGCATATCTATATATATAAAAGGCTAAGTGACCGACCGTCCATCCATCTGACTGTCTGACTGACTGACCATCCAGTACATATGACACACACTGGCAATTTAACAATAAACGTTGACTCTCGCATGCGCAATACACATAAAGCTCTTGCTGGTGCCAATCGCATGGGTGTGTTTTGATCTGTCATTGTCAGTCGTGAATTTGGTTGTTTTTGTTGACATTCTGAAGCTGAAAGAAAGTGGTGTCATCGACAGAATATATCTGAAGACCAACTATTGGCATAACTGTCCCTGTCTGACACTGGCCTCCCATTTAAATTAATTTGAAGACAGTTTCCCATGATACCAGCATTTGCAATGACTATTAATAAATCACAAGGACAAATTCTAGATAGAGTAGGAATATTCCTATCTGAACCCGTTTTTGGACATGGTCAGTTATATGTTGCTTTCTCTTGAGTTCGAAGAGCATTTGATGTTAAAGTTATAAATACTTCATCACAAGAGAAATTGGTCAAGCACTCTGAAAGTGTTTTTACTCTTAATGTGGTATACAGGGAGATCTATATATATGTAAAAGCCTAAGCGACCCTCCGACCTTTCAACCGTCCCACTGGTAGCTATGATGCGCAATGACCACCAGGGGGCAGACTCTCAATGCAAGAGCTGCTGAGCTGCAGTAACTTGGCAGCTCTGGTTCTTGGGTGATACACCCAGAACCAGAGAGGAGGGTGCCCGATTCTGGGGTGCATCACCCGGGAACCGCGCTGTCACAATCCAGGACCTCTTGGGGGATGTTGAAGATCCGGTTTTGGCCTGATCCCTGTAGGCCAGGCTGAGGGACCCCACTGGTGCACGATTCTGTACCCCGGGCCTTTAGTATGCATATAAGATCTTTGTTTAATGTCTTTCTGCTCTCCACCCCCCTTCCCTCTGAGAATCATCAGTCTGTTCCATTTCCAGGCCTCTAATTCTATTTTATTCACCAGTTTATTCTGTTCATTAGATTTCTTATTTGTTTATTTTGATTTTTAGATTCAATTGTTGATAGGCATGTATTTGTTACCATTTTGTTGTTCATATTTTTGATCTTTTTCTTCTGCTTCCTCTTCTTAAAGAATACCCTTCAACATTTCATATAATACTGGTTTGGTGGTGATGAACTCCTTTAGCTTTTTCTTGTCTGTGAAGCTCTTTATCTGACCTTCAATTCTGAATGATAGCTTTGCTGGGTAGAGTAATCTTGGTTGTAGGTTCTTGCTGTTCATCACTTTGAATATTTCTTGCCACTCCCTTCTGGCCTGCATGGTTTCTGTTGAGAAATCAGCTGACAGTCCTATGGGTACTCCCTTGTAGGTAACTGACTGTCTTTCTCTTGCTGCTTTTAAGATTCTCTCTTTGTCTTTTGCTCTTGGCATTTTAATGATGATGTGTCTTGGTGTGGTCCTCTTTGGATTCCTTTTGTTTGGGGTTCTCTGCGCTTCCTGGACTTGTAAGTCTATTTCTTTCACCAGGTAGGGGAAGTTTTCTGTCATTATTTCTTCAAATAGGTTTTCAATATCTTGCTCTCTCTCTTCTTCTGGCACCCCTATAATTCGGATGTTGGTACGCTTGAAGTTGTCCCAGAGGCTCCTTACACTATCTTCGTATTTTTGGATTCTTTTTTCTTTTTGCTTTTCCGGTTGGGTATTTTTTTGCTTCTTGGTATTTCAAATCTTTGATTTGATTCTTGCGATCCTCTAGTCTGCTGTTGGAACTCTGCATAATATTCTTTATTTCAGTCAGTGTATGCTTAATTTCTAGTTGGTCCTTTTTCATAACCTCGAGGGTCTCACTAGATTTCTTGAGGGTCTCACTAAATTTATTGGCGGTCTCACCAGACTTTTTGAGGGTCTTACTAAATTTATTGGCGGTTTCTAGAAAGTTCTTGAAAAACCTTAAAAGTGTGGTTTTGAACTCTATATCCAGTCGTTTGCTTTCCTCCATTTCTGTCATTTGTGACCTGTTTCTTTGTCTCCGCATTTTTTATGCTTCCCTGTGTTGGTAGCGTGGCTTTGTGTGCTAGGTGTCCTATAGGGCCCAGTGGCTCAGCCTCCCCAATTACCTGAGTGTTGTGCACTCTTGGTGCACCCCTTTGTGGGCTTTGTGCACAGTCTTGTTGTAGTTAAGCCTTGATTGTTGTAGGTATCACTGGGAGGAATTGACCTCCAGGCCAATTGGCTGTGAGAGTCAGCTGTGTCTAAGGTGGGAGAACTTCTGTGCTGAAGACACCCTTATGAGGCAAGACTTGCTTCAGTGGGGCTTTGGTGCTCACTGAGTCTGCCCCCTGAGTGTGTCCCTTATGGATCTGAGGAGTTGTAATCTGGATGGTCCCACTCTGACCACTGGGTACACTGGCTCTTGGATCTAAGGAGGTGGTAATTTCGCCTCTGCCTGAGGCTACCCAGCAGGAGCTATGAAGAGATCTGCAGATTTCCTTTCCTTGTTTGGGGTTTGGAGGTGCCCAAATGAGGCCTAGCTGTGAAGCAATGCAAGCTGCTGTGGGGCCTTGGACCTTCTCTTGGAAGTTCTGGGTCTGTCTCGCCCAGCTGCAGTTTGTTAGGTAATTTTCAGATTGCAAAGGGCCAGGGCATTCATATGCAAAAGCCTCTGCCGCAGCTTGGGTGGAGCGGGGTCTCAGGGAATCAACAGGGCGGAGCAAGCAGCTATGGCTGATCCTCAGCCCTGCCCTAAGGGGCCCTGCATCTCAGTGTCCTGGTAATTGCTACAAGCACCTCTGAGAGGAAGCCACCCTCAAGTTCCGAGTTCTGCCCGCTGCCAGACAGTCCAGTTTCTCCCTGTATGAGTCTGGTTCCCCAGAGACTCACCCGGAACTGGAGTTCAGAGCAGTCGGGGCTTGTGACTCCCTCCTGATTCAAAAAGACAGCCGAGTCCTCAGTTGCCAGCCCTTGCCGCGTGCGCCTCCGTACCTCTGCACTTCCGCACCTCCTCTGAGTCTCAGTGTGCTTTTCTCTTTCCTTCTAGTTGTAGAATTTCCACTCAGCCAGCCTTCCTGTGGTTCTGGATGATGTCTGTTTTGTCTTTTAGTTGTATTTTTGAATTTGTTGTGGGAGGCAGCAATTTCCGGTGTTTACCTATGCTGCCATCTTGGTTTCTCTCCTATCATTTTTTATTTCAGTCAGTGTATGCTTGATTCCTGACTGGTCCTTTTCCATTTTTTTAGAGGTTTCCAGAAGATTCTTGAGTAACCTTATAACTGTGGTTTTGAACTCTATATCCAGTAGTTTGCTTTCTTTCATTTCTTTCATTTGTGACATGTTTCTTTGTCTCCACATTTTGGCTGCTTCCCTGTGTTTGCTTCTATGTATTGGATAGAGCTGATATGTCTCCTTGAGTTGGTAGAGTGGCCTTGTGTAGTAGGTGTTCTATAGGGCCCAGTGGCTCAGCCTCCCCTGATCTGGGAGGTCTAGGTGCACCCCTTTGTGGGCTGTGATCACAGTCTTGTTGTAGTTGAGACTTAATTGCTGTTGGTGTCACTGGGAGGAGTTGACCACCAGGCCAATTGACTGTGAGAACAAGCTGTGACTATAGTGGGAGAGTTGCTGTGCAGGAGACACCCCTGTGGAGCAGGGTTTGCATCAGTGGGGCTTTGGTGCTCACTCAGTCTGCCCCTCGAGTGTTTCGCTTATGTAGAGTTATAATCTGGTATGGTGTGACACTGACCACTGGGTACATTGGCTCTTTGGTCTCCATGGAGGTGCAAAGTCAGCCACTTCCAGGGGCCACCCAGCAGGAGCTACAGAGAGATCTGCAGATTTCTTCTCTTTGTATAGGGTTTGGAAGTGCCCAGATGAGGCCCAGCTATGAAGCAAGGCAGGCTGGTGCTGGTGCCAGGTCTTGGACCTTTTATTGATAGGTTTGGGGCTCTCTGACCCAGCTGTAGCTTGTTTGAGAGATTTTAGCCTGAGAAAGGACAGGCCATTCATATGCAAAAGCCGCTGCACATAGCTTGGGTGGGGTTGTAAATTGGATGAGGTGGGGTCTTAGGGAATCACCAGGGTGGGGCAAACAGAAATGGCTGCCAGTCAGCCCTGCGACCAGGGAGGTCCCAGCATAGGAACAATGATGCCTGTGAGCACCTCTGGCTGGGAGAAAGCTACCCGCGAGTTTCTGCCCCGATGCCAGACAATCCAGTTTTTCCTCATATGTGTTTGTGTTCCCCAGAGCCTCACCCTGGTGCTAGAGCTCAGAGGAAGCAGGACGTTGTAAGTTCAGTTCATGGTGCTGGCCTTGTAAGAGGACAGCTGGGTCTCCAAGCAGCCTCTGTGTCACTGAGCCCCAATCTGCTCTGGTTTTTACAGCCCTTGGTTCTTACTGCTCGTAGGGACTTCTTTTCCCAACTCTGGGACCCTGGGCTAGGGGTCTGGTGTGGGGCTGGGACTTTGTTCTTCTCCAGGCGGCCTCCACAGAGACAATTTCCCTCCCAATTAAAAAAGTGGCACACGTGGGTACCGGATCAACCTGTATGCGCCTCCGGACCTCCTACCAGTCTCAGTGTGCTTTCTTCTTTACTTCTCTAGTTGTAGGACTTCCATTCAGACAGCTTTCCAGTGGTTCTGGATGATGGTTGTTCTGTATTTTAGTTGTAATTTTGATGTGGTTGTGGGAGGCGGCGAGTACAGGCATTTACCTACGCTACCCCTAACAAATATTTTTAATTGTAGAATTTCTATCTATCTTTCAAGGCCCAGATCCTTATAGTCTTCTCTAATTTCACTTCATTTGAACTTCCATAGTATATTGTATTTCTCTTGTGCTTGTCAAAATTTGTCTTTTTAGTTTCTGTGAACATTCCTTACTATTAGTTTCTGATAAAAAGTATTTTTCTTTTTTAGGGCAGGGATATTAAGTCAAATTCATCTTAAATAACTTACATGACCATATACTACCTACTACTTAGTAAGCACTCAGCTTATAATTAATGAGTTAATTAAAAATTCTGAAAATCTCCACACTCCCAATTTTTAAAATAATATACCAATTTTGTTTTATACATGTTGTTTGCTTTTACTGTTTTCATGTGATACTGGGGTTAGGGAAGAAGTAGTTCCTTGAATTTTCAGATGAGTTGAATGAAACTTTTAAATAATGCAAAGTGTGAAATTTATTGTGAGACCCTGACAAAATCTGGAAGTTATGATGGGGAAGCGGGGAAGAAATTGACATGTCACCCTTATCATTACTGTTCTTGACCCTTCTATCCCAATTGCAAATTATGATTTTGGAGTAGAAACTATGTCATATTTCTTTGTATCATCTCTAGCATAGTTGTTTGCTCATAGTCAGTGCTATAAACATATGTATAAAATGAACATGGGAATGAATTTGACATTACTGGTTATTTTCTTTCATGCCTCAGTCACTCTTTCCTTTAATGGCTTTCTATTCTAAGTGCTTTTTTGCATTCATGTTGTCCTTCCATTCTCTTATATAAAACTCTTCTTTCAAGAAGCATTTGATGATCACATTAACTTAAGACATAAATGGCCAATAATAGTTAATATTTTGTTCTTTTGTGGGATATGCAAAGTTTAGAACTCTTTTCAAATAAAAATTAAGGTAAATGAATTAAATTATATGGGATGTTCATTCAAAATAAAGATGTTGGTTTACTTGACCTCATAGAGAAACATTTATAACTTGACTCCATAAGACAGTTTTGTAGTGCTTAGGGGGACCCATGAATAGGATTTTCTAGAGAAATTAGCTGAAGATAGGCCTCTATATATCGTTGAAAATGTTCTAAGGATTTAAACTTAATGAGTAAAGATAGAATGAAGGTAGAAATAGTTTTTTGAGATAGATGGCTCTGAAGTGAGGGAATGGAACTAACATTATCAAAAGAAAAATTCTTTTGGTACATAGGTTAAAATGGCTAGATTTGTGGGTTTTGTTTCTCTTTTGGGACTAGCAGAAACAATTCTAAGAAATCTTTGCTTTGCAATTGCTCTTTCAATGAAGAGTTTGCAATTGTTTTAATTTTTTCCCTGAAGTTACCTCACTGTAATAATTATTGAAAAAAGTAACTCCTGAATTTAAAATGCACTGTTTATTGTACTCCCTGCCCAGCATTTTTTTTTTCCTGGTAAAAGCTGCCTCATTTTCTTTTGGGGAACAATCCTTCTTTCACCTTTGGTAAATGTGTTTGGGGTAGAGCTGCTCTTACCCTCCCAAGTCATAGGGTGTGAGCATTTTATATGCCTGGCCAGTGATTGGTTCAGAAATGAACATATTATTCAAGCCAGGCCAATGAGGCTTAATCCTGAGATCTTTGCTGGAATTACTGGGGAAAAAAGCACTGTCTTTCTATTGTGATTCCTAACCTGGAGTTTCTGATAGTCCTATTTGCCCCTGAAGGGGGAGTACCTGCCTGAGAGATGGAGAGAGACCAACTCCTGATTACATTATTTTAGCACTGAGTCCAGCTGTGTCAGACAGAAGCCAGGACTTTTCAGCCCAGCTACTTTGAGTTGGCTTTTTGTCACTCACAGCTAAAAGTGTTCTAACAAATATGACCAGAGTTGCACAGTTGACTGCCCAGCTGATATGGTAGATGGATATATGTCATTTGGAGTGCCATTATGATGTCTGTTGATTTGTCCAATATGTGAAATTTATTTATTCCACTTTATTTTCTATGAGTGTTGATGGTATGATGAAAGTCATTACTGTTTAAACAAGAATAATTTTTACTGAAATAATTTAGTATTGTCAAAGAATAGTAAAATGCAAATAAGATAATATGGCCAGATAAGTTCTAGACTTTGTTATGTTATTTTGAAGATAGAACAAGTTTATGTATTTTTTCCCCTGGGATAAAAATATAGTTTTCCTTTTTAGTAAATAAAATAAGTTGTAACTTGTTTATATTTTTCCACATTTGCTTGTCTATTGCAGTTTGATATTTTTGCACAACTTGGGTGGGAATTGGAGAAAATATTTTATTTGCCTATGCTCTGAAGAAATATCCTCTGCCTGTGACATTTTAATGCTAATCCTATTCATTAATATATAATTCTACTTAAGATTAACTTTAATGGATTTGCTTCAAATTAGAGATCTCACTAATTTGGAAAACACAAAAAGAAATGGATATTGTAATACATATTTGCTGTTTTTCTGGAAAAAAAGTAATCTCAACTTGGAAGAAAATGTATACAGTTATGCAAATTCTACTTGACTTTGGTAAATCACATTTAAATGTGCAATACTTTTAATTTATGTTTGTTATGTGGCCTTTAGGAGGTCTCCATTTTATTTTTGTTTGTTTTTTCATATTGTTTGAAATATCTATGTAAAGACTAAGTTGATATTTGATCATCTCTCTTAAAAATGTGCTGGACCACAGTGGCTGGTGGGCTCAGTTGGTTGGAGCTTTGGATTCAATTCCTGGCCAGGGATATACCTAGGTTTTGGGTTCTGTTTTCAGGGCGCATACAGAGGGCAACCAATTGATGTTCTCTCTCACATCTATGTTTCTTTCTCTCTCTCTCTCTCTCTCTCTCTCTCTCATCAATTGGTTTACCCTTGGTAAGGATAATAAAAATGTGCTGGACCATTTTATAGTAACATTTTATTGCTTAAAAAATTTAAAGAAAACCCTAACATTAAAATAAGATCCTAGATTTTCTTGTTCTTTCCCCTGCCATTCAGGAATGCCAGGGTGGAGCGAAAGTAGGTTTACAGTTGTTCATATGGAAAATAATGCAATAAATGATAAATAATAGAAGAATAAACTTTGTGTTTCACATATTCACAACTGTAAACCTACTTTTGCCCCACCCTGTATATTTACTTGGAAAACATTAAATGCTAAGATTTTAAATTTGCACTTTGCCCTTATCCCCCTGTTGCTCGTGTCCATTGGTTAGACCTATATGCTTGCATGTAAGTCCTTTGGTTGATCTTTCCCCCTTACCCCCACCCTCCCCTACCTTCCCTCCAAGGCCCGACAGTCCGTTCAATGCCTCTCCGTCTCTGGATCAGTCCTTGTTCATCAGTTTATGTTGTTCATTATATTCCACAAATGAGTGAGATCATGTGGTATTTATCCTTCTCTGACTGGCTTATTTCACTTAGCATAATGCTCTCTAGTTCCATCCATGCTGTGGCAAATGGTAAGAGTTCCTTTTTCTTCTTCCTCTTCTTAAAGAATACCTTTCAGCATTTCATATAATGCTGCTTTGGTGGTGATGAACTCCTTTAGCTTTTTCTTATCTGTGAAGCTCTTTATCTGACCTTCAATTCTGAATGATAGCTTTGCTGGATAAAGTAATCTTGGTTGTAGGTTCTTGCTATTCATCACTTTGAATATTTCTTGCCACTTTTGTCTGGCCTGCATGGTTTCTGTTGAGAAATCAGCTGACAGTTGTATGGGTACTCCCTTGTAGGTAACTGACTATCTTTCTCTTGCTGCTTTTAAGATTCTCTCTTTGTCTTTTGCTCTTGGCATTTTAATTATGATGTGTCTTGGTGTGGTCCTCTTTGGATTCCTTTTGTTTGGGGTTCTCTGCGCTTCCTGGACTTGTAAGTCTATTTCTTTCACCAGGTAGGGGAAGTTTTCTGTCATTATTTCTTCAAATAGGTTTTCAATATCTTGCTCTCTCTCTTCTTCTGGCACCCCTATAATTCAGATGTTGGTACGCTTGAAGTTGTCCCAGAGGCTCCTTACACTATCTTCATATTTTTGGATTCTTTTTTCTTTTTGCTTTTTCGGTTGGGTATTTTTTGTTTCTTCGTATTTCAAATCTTTGACTTGATTCTTGGGCTCCTCTTGTCTGCTGTTGGATCTCTGTATATTATTCTTTATTTCAGTCAGTGTATGCTTAATTTCTAGTTGGTCTTTTTTCATATCCTCCAGGGTCTCACTAAATTTATCGGCGGTTTCCAGAAAATTCTTGAAAAACCTTATAAACGTGGGTTTGAACTCTATATCCAGTCGTTTGCTTTCCTCCATTTCTGTCATTTGTGACCTGTTTCTTTGTCTTCGCATTTTACCTGCTTCCCTGTGTTGGTAGAGTGGTTTTGTGTGCTAGGTGTCCTATAGGGCCCAGTGGCTCAGCCTCCCCAGTTACCTGAGGTGGACACTCTTGGTGCACCCCCTTGTGGTCTTTGTGCACAGTCTTGTTGTAGTTATGCCTTGATTGTTGTAGGTATTACTGGGAGGAATTGACCTCCAGGACAATTGACAGTGCGAATCAGCTGTGTCTGCAGTGGGAGAACTTCTGTGCTGAAGACACCCTTCTGGGGCAAGACTTGCTTCAGTGGGGCTTTGGTGCTCACTGAGTCTGCCCCCTGAGTGTGTCCCTTATGAATCTGAGCAGTTGTAATCTGGATGGTCCCACTCTGACCACTGGGTACACTGGCTCTTGGATCTAAGGAGGTGGTAATTTCGCCTCTGCCTGAGGCTACCCAGCAGGAGCTATGAAGAGATCTGCAGATTCCCCTTCCTTTTTTGGGGTTTGGAGGTGCCCAGATTAGCCCCAGCTGTGAAGCAATGCAAGCTGCTGTGGAGCCTTGGTCTTTCTCTTGGAAGTTCTGGGTCTGTCTGGCCCAGCTGCAATTTGTTAGGAATTTTCAGGTTGCAAAGGGCCAGGGCATTCATATGCAAAAGCCTCTGCTGCAGCCTGGATGGGGCGGGGTCTCAGAATCAACAGGGCGGAGCAAGCAGCTATGGCTGATCCTCAGCCCTGCCCTAAGGGGCCCTGCATCTCAGTGTCCTGGTAATTGCTGCAAGCACATCTGAGGGAAAGCCGCCCTCAAATTCCTAGTTCTGCCTGCTGCCAGACAGTCTAGTTTCTCCCTGTATGAGTTCTGGGTCCCCAGAGACTTCCTGGAACCGGAGTTCAGAGCAGTCGGGCGCTTGTGACTCCCTCCTGATTCAAAAAGACAGCCGCATCCTCAGGTACCAGCCCCTTTCCGTGCGCTTGAGCCTCCGTACCTCTGCACTTTACTTCCGCAGCTCCTCTGAGTCTCAGTGTGCTTTTCTCTTTCCTTCTAGTTGTAGAATTTCCACTCAGCCAGCCTTCCTGTAGTTCTGGATAATGTCCGTTTTGTCTTTTCATTGTATTTTTGAAGTTGTTGTGGGAGGCAGTAATTTCCGGTGTTTACCTATGCTGCCATTCTTGGTTTCTCCTCCAGATTTTTTGAATTATGCAGAATTACTGGGATTAAAATCTACTTGTTCTTGGTAGATTTTCATTTACACTGCAAAATAAGTTAATATTTAAAGGATTTTTGCATATCTGTTCATAAGTGAGATTAGTGTGCAATTTTCTCTTCTTATAGTAGTGTTATTTTGTTTTGGAATCAAGGATATTCTAGCCTTTTAAAATGAGTTAGCAATCACTTAGATATAGTGTGGAAGAAAGTCATGGTAATATCCCTCTTAAAGGCATGTAAGTTTAAACTCTAGGAGAAGAAATATTTTTATCTTTAAAGGATTTTGAAACATCAACCTAAGGTAAGTGTATTTTTTTAGTGGGGGCAGGAGATTATTGGTGGGAGGGAAGTTGGGGATAGAGAAAATGTTGGTGAGTTCTGGAACTGCTCCATGGTCTTTCATAGCAGTGCAGTTATTCTGGTGTTTATCTCTGAAGATAGTTTGGCAGACCTGAGAGGTACTCAATTGTGAGTAAGAGGAGAGCAGGTTGATGACATTGGTTAGGGAAGGTACTATCAGAGACGTCTTAAAAGGGTTCTGCACCAAAATTGGAGCTAAACATGATCCGAGATTTTAAGTACATCCCAATTAGTCTATGTCCCTAATGTCCTTTAAAAGGAAAAAAGGATAGAGTGTCTCCTCAAGGTCCCACAATCATCCCTTTTGTTAAATTAAGCCATTTATGATGTCCTTCCTCCAAGTTTCTCATTGGAGATAATTTCAGTCAGATTTTTGTCTCTATAAAAAATCCGAGAAGTAAGTGTGGCTCCATATGTAATTTGTGTATAATCTCATTTCATTCTATAACACATAGTTTAACAAATCTTAGGAACTCTGAAGTTTGGGCTTTCTGAATATCTAGACATTACTACTTATGCAATTCCTAACCAAAGAGGTGCTCACCTTCTTCTGTCCTTTATCTGTTCTTTTCGAAGTATCACAATTGGATTCACAGTTTTTGAGCCCCTACGATGTACCAGATACTGGATATTCAGAGATGATGTTCTTAAGGAGTTCAGTCTTCCCTTTCTATCCTTGTTCTCAGAGCCCCTTTCCTTTTCTAGATAGCCAGGTGCTTTTTGCTTCTTTCTTTTTGCCTCTCTGTCAAAGCAGAGACTTTAAAGGAAATTTTGAGTTAAACCCAAGCTGCTTCTCTTGAGAAGAATTACTCCAGCTCTCTGAATCTGGGCCTATTGTTTGTTTAGAACCCAGTGTTAATGAGGGCACAATGCTTGTCTTGATTCTTATATGGACCTATTAGTTTTGCTCTGTTCCATGGCCTTGGATCACTGCTCTGATGATTGATGCTTGCTACAGACCAGGTGAGAGGAGTTGGTTGACCAAAACAGTAGAAAACCCGTGCAAATTGCATTCTTATCAGGTATCATCCCTGTTTAAAAAGGGCAAACCATAATTTAGGGCTTCATTTTAAAACAAAATTATTACTGAAATAAGGTGTAAAGAAATGTGGAAAAGTAAGAGGAACTTAAAAAGCATTGTATGCAGTTTGTTTTCTGTTATCCATTAATTGGATAATTCTTAAGCTAGTTTTCTGCATGTTATTCAGTTTTCCTTTTAATATCTTTGGATGCAAGATTGAGCTTTGCTGGCCTTTCTTTCTTGTTCTTTGGGTGTAAGTGCCAGCTCTGGCAGCCCTCATGTCAGCGCTGGCTCAAATGAAGGAGGGCTGAAGGCTCCTTTTGGAGACCCACTTCCGTGGTTGTTTTAATTTCTCACAGGGATAATTGTTGAGTAGTGCTATATAGGATAGTATTTCCCTTGCAACAGAGTTCAGGAATTCTGCCCAGTAATCACTCCTACTCCTGCTGGATGAGTGTATCTGTGTGGAAAGACTGGTAACTGGCTCTAGGTATCTCCCTAAAACTATATGTAGGACTTCGCCAGATTAACTCTGGGAAAGTCTTGCAGCCACCATGAATACTTTCCTCAGTGATCGTCAGCTTCATATGGTGAGAAACAGAATTTGTAGAGTTTAAAATTAGCTTATCATCTTATTTCAGGACACCCTCATATAGCCAGTCCTGTGAAACCAAAGGTATTTTTTTTACATCCTCGCCCAAGAATATGTTTATTGATTTTAGAGAGAGGGGGGAAGAGAGAGAGAAAGAGAGAGAGAGAGAGAGAGAGAGAGAGAGAGAGAAGAGAGAGAGAGTCTGTCTCCTGTATGCACCGCAACTGGGGATCAAACCCTTAACCTAGTAACTGAACCCACAACCATTTGTTGTATGGGATGACACTCCAACCAACTTAGTCACCCAGCCATGGTGAGTGCAATGGTATTTTTTGTTTTCTTTTTTCATAGAGATATTAGAAGAACAATCGGGATATGAGTGATAAAGGCTCAGATTTTTAAAAAAAAATTTGTTTGAACATTGCTATTGTGGCTATATCCATTCTGGTGAAAGACCGTGATTTACTGTTTGCTGGTATTCTGTAGAATGGAACTGTCAGCAATCTGAGATACACTGAAAAAGAAAATTGTGGATCTAACATTTCCTCAAATTTAGTTGCTTCTCTGGGTGGAAGGTGAGGTTTTTGAGACACAACAGTTTGTAGTTTTGACATCTTTTACCAAGGAAACACTGATTCACAACTAGTCAGTAGACAAAAATAAATGGTGAACTTGCATAGACCATATTTTAGAATTATCTTTATAGTTACAGTTTTTAAATTGGAAATCAATGGCTGTAAGGTGGGATGGGGTTGTTAATTTTTTTTAAAGAGTTCTTTTCTCTTACAAAAATAAAATAGATCAATTTTGAGTAGCTATCTAGACTATATTAGTTAAAATGAAACAAAACAGAAACTTCTGCTGAAGAACTTTGGGAATCATCAAAATGACTTTGCCTTCCTTGCTAAGATTGATTCGCTTTAGAGGTCCCAATTCTTTTTGATCCTTTCTTGCATCCACAACCTGTACCATGAAACTTTCCAGTGCCCTTCCATTCTGGGAAGGACATTCTGTCTCACCTCTTGACTCAGACCTGTCATTTAACTTGCTTTGGTCAATGGGATGTTAGCAAATGTGGCTGACACACGGAGAGGCTTGTAGAAGCACGTGTGCATTTCCGTTCACACTCTTGCCCTTTTCTGTCACTATGAGAACAAACCTGGGCTAGTCTGATGGAGGGCGAGACTTATGGAGCAGAGCTGAATTACACCCGTCGTCCCAGCCAGGCCATTCTAGATCAACCCAAATTGGTCAGCCAACCACGAGACATGTTGGTGGGCTCAGCTAAAACCAGAAGAAATGCCCAGCTGCAAATAAATGCTTATTGTTTTAAGCCACTGAGTTTTGGGGTGGTGGAACCTGCAGCATTCTTCTATCCATAGATAATGGAAACAGTCTCTAATAACTCCTTAGGAAAAAAAAAATTCAACTAGGCAAATGTCACAGAGGATCCTGAGTGATTTTTTGCTGTTCTACTGACAATATATGTTTTGCATTGATTTCAAGAAAATCCTAGAGCCAGCCACTCAGTGATACTTGTGTGAGACTTGATTTAAAATGAAGCATGTTTTTTTGTGTGGGTTGATTTCAGAAACTCTGGCGATACTTCCACTTAGTCTATACCAGCCGTGGGCAAACTACGGCCCGTTTGAAATGAATAAAACTAAAAAAAAAAAAAGACCGTACCCTTTTATGTAATGATGTTTACTTTGAATTTATATTAGTTCACACAAACACTCCATCCATGCTTTTGTTCCGGCCCTCAGGTACAGTTTAAGAACCCATTGTGGCCCTCCAGTCAAAAAGTTTGCCCACCCCTGGTATACATTCCACTAATGTATGTTAGCATTACTAGGCACACAATAGTTCAGTCCATAAAGAAAGATAAGGCAGAAAATGCAAGTAGTTGAGTTAAATTCATATGGTAATAAACACAAATGCCAATATATTCTTTGTCAAGAGCAAATTTTGACGAGGGAGGGGTAGAGGTGAGTGGAGTCAGTAAAATGGGAAAAACGAGGCTGGCAAAAGGGAAACTGGATTCATTTTGTTCCATTTAAAGACAATGAGGTGTAAAAATGAATGTTGTGAATGAAGACCGAGCTTTCAAATCTTAACCCTATTTATCTGCAAGTTCAACTTATTAATAAAAGGTTGAGTGAAAAGAGGCAAAGGGGTAGTTTTGTTTAGGGGTATGATTCTTTAATTCTTTCTTTGTGCTTTGAAATCAAATGAGTGTTGTCTTTTCTACTTTCAGACTCTCTCTATAGCATTGCTATTTCATTCATTTTCTTTTGTGGTAGAAAGAAGTCGGCTTTTTAGTAAATATATAAGAAGTAGCAGGCTGAGAATCAGAGCCCCCTCCACCGAACACATCTTAGCAGTTATTCATCTGGAGCTGTGCTCTGAGAAGGGGTGCTGGTTGGGGGACCTGTACTCAGTTAATTCATCATATTACTTGGAAAGGTCCTTGTTATTTTGCACAGCAGTGTGGTCACCTGGCGGTAGGTCATTAGCATTTTAGTCTTCTTTTCCTCACAACAATGCACAACATGCTAATTAGAGGATTCTGAAAGCTAAGTAACCGGTTTTAAAATCAGACATTTTAATTTGCAGCTTTAATGGCTGTTTTTATAATAACTGGCTTTATTGGGGGTAAAAGCACTTCTCATGTTCCACTAGCAAGGCAGAGTATAACAGAAGCTGACAAAATTAAAAACCTCATAATGTGACCTTTGCCTGGGATAAAAGGCTGTTTCATAACAATTTCCTTTTGTTCTTTGTTTAAGCCATTACTCTAAAAGGAGCCTCCGATTAATCTAAGTAAATGCATCATTACAGTACTAATCCATGTCCTTCTGTCAGTGTCTGTTTTAATTAAATAAGAAATGCTAGCAGAAAGATATCGCGCACAAAGCTGTGATTGGAGAAAGAAGCACTGGTTGATCAGGGAAAGACTTAAAAAGGGCTTTACTGTTTTGTTCATTTGCATAGTTCCAGATGCCACAGTGTTCCAGGTTGAAAGAAAACTTACAAAAGAGTTTAACACATTTCACTCTTATAGATTTAAAATAATGGGCTTTACCAATGAAATTCTAATCATCCAATTTATCACATGCTAGACATTCCAAAGCAGGGAGCGGAACAGTTTGGGGTGTGTCTTTTAAACCTTTTATGCTGTCTTGTGTTGTATCTTGTGAAAACATACCTGCCAAATTTGCATGTGTTTCTTCTTATTTTGGGTGACAGTGATAGTAAAACCTGGTTGTGGACATACAGTTGATTTTTTTCTTTCTTTAAAAGTCTATTGCAGTTTCTAGTTTAGTTTTTTTAAAAAAATGGTTTTCTGTTGATATTATGTAAAGAATTTAGGTAATTGGTTTTTAACAATGAAAAGTACATTTAATAAATGCTTTTAAAATGAATGTACCCAGTTAATATTGCTACACTGATACACAGAAACTCTTCGGAGCAGTAGAGTTGCAGAATTCCCGTGGTGAGGGCTTTATCCATATACAGGCCCTTATTTGATGTAATGAAAAGAGAAAGTGTGCAACAGTGAGACTGTTAATTAATTTAGCCTAACAAGATGAAGATAAATGAAGCAAAGCACAGATTGAATGAAGCAAGAGGTCTTATTTACATTTAATACATTTTTATATAATGCAGATTTCACTTGATAAAAAATAAACAGACCCCTGCCCCAAATACTTGCTAAAAGAAAAGTACACTCCTAACCACCACCATTCAACACTAAAATGCTGATCTGACTACAGAAAACATGTACTGTGGCTCAATATAGAAGACACTTTTACAGACTGTAAACAGTGCTTTTCTACTGCTAAGAATCCTACACTAGTTAACCTTTAACTTCAGTATTTTATTCTTCTCGTTATAGACTGGGGATGACCATAAGAATAATTATCTGAAAACCTTTGAGTTTCTTGTTCGCTAGGTGATCCTGAGACATCTTGCTTCAGTTATTTAATAATCATTTTATTTTAATCCTCTTTTTTTAACCAAAGGAAAGAAGCTCTAAAGTGAGAAAATAAGAAGAGCCGTGAGTCTTTTTACAATGTGCTTGAATCTGTAGCAATTGTGCAGAATTCTTAAATTAGCATTATTTTTAAAAGTCTCCCTTTCAGAGATTAATGAGCTATATCCAGTATTTGACCTTTTATCATCCTTGCTTTCTGCTCAGAAGTACTTCCTTCCTTCCTACAGTAGCTAGAAAAGACGGTCTCTTATGTTACTGTAGGCAGTGTAACAGGGCTCTCTACAAATGGTGTTATTATGGCCACTATGTATTTATCTCAGGGGTCACGAACAAATCCATGCAACTGCTTCTAAGGATTTCAATAAATAGGACTTTTTATCCAGACAATCGCCTTTTATGTTACTTTTAAACAAAACTACTAGTCCATCAAGAGTTTCAAAAGAAAACAATTCTACAGAGTGCCGGTATGGCCGCACAGACCAATCATCATGGCACCCATTCTCCAGTCCTTTATTTTTCAAGTCCACAACAATAGGTTGTTGATTCAATGGACAAGACCAGAACAATCAAGTTCTCTGTTTAGCAGCAGTGCAGCATTTTAATGCCCTTCTCTAATAATGGTCTCATTATTGTTATTCTAAGACTGGGCCTCAGGAGGAGGAATATTTGCTGGAGGTACGTCATTATTTTGCAAATTTCTATTAGCTCATCATGTTGTCTGTAGTGTGAAAATCGTAGCTAATTAGGGCAGCCAGTTAGACTACCAGCTTTTGAGCTTATGAGTTAAAAGGTAGCATACTTGATAGGCCAGTGATGTGAAAAAGGTGGTAAAAAGGAGGATTAGAGCAGTTGCCTTAGTAACTCCAACTTCCATCTGTGAGGGAACAATGGACTTGTGTTTCTCCCCCACCTTGGTGTAAAAATTGGTTTTGTTTTGAAAGGACAGGGTTCTTTTTATGACAATCTGGAATTCAGCCCAACTGAGTGTAGTTTTAGTTGTTAGGAGAGACCATTGGGGATAGGAAAGATGAAAGGTCATGGTGAGCTTCAAGGACATGAAAGGTTGTTGTCTCATGTAACAATGGTAGATTGTTTTTTCTCTAATATTTCTAGCCAGCCCCTAAGTCAGGTGATGGAACAAATACCTACAGTTTAGTCAGGTGAAACAGGAGGGGGAGGGGGAAGGAAAGGAGAAAAATGGGGTAAGAGAGAGTTTTTACTTTGTTAGAAAAAATGAAAGGGTAACTTCAATTTGCTTTTATTAAGCAAAGTGATTTTTCTTTGTCACCATCTCTGAGATTCCAGTGTGCTTTGGATGGTTTGCCTCTGTGGGCCATCACATCTCTGGGAAGCTCTCCAATGTGTTAGGAAATGTGATTTAAGCTTTCTTCCTGAACTCCCGGGAGGACCAATGATGTGATACTTAACAATAAATTTAGTTGTTGTAGCTTTCTCACATTATTGGTGTTCTTAAAAGGTTTTCCTTCAAATGCACAGTGAGTAAAATGAATGATAAATATGAAAGAAATTTGTTTCACCACTCTACAGGGTTTTATCATAAATTCATGACTTCCATCACAGAAAGTTTACAGGAAACTGTCTAGATGTTGCTGCAATAGCAACACAAATTTTTCTCTCTGTACATAAGAAAATGCCACAATTTTAAGAGCTATTGGGGGGTTTTGTATTACAGAGAAGGTGATAGAAAAGGATTGGATCCAGTGCTATTTCTTAAAAACCCTCACAACCAAATCACCCTTTCTGGGTTTGAAATACTTATATTTCAACAAAATAAGTGACTTCTATTTCCCTTCCATATCAATATTAAAACAGTTGGTTGTGGGGTGTGTGTTTGTGTATGTGTTTACAACCAGACAGAGTATAGGAACATTCTCTTTTAAAGCAAAAAGATCATCTTTTGGTGATCAAAGGAACCCTCATATTTCTTCCTCTCTATTGTCTCCAAACAACCCTTGTGTAATTGAAGCTGGATTTGGTCCAGGGGGCTGGGGGATTTCAAAATTCTCTTTTAATCCCAGGTCTTTGTGTTTTTTTCCCCCCTGACAATGTACCCCTAAGGTACATGACATTCAGAATCTGCAATCTTTCTTGATCCAGGCACTGTATAAGATACTTTCATATACATTATTGTTATTTAGAATTTAAACACTTTTTCTTTCCAGTGTGGCAAATTAATTAACTGTCTGTTTCTTAGCTTTTGCATTTATAGAAAGGGACATGGTGTTATTCAACTTTATTAAATGTTGTAGGTCATAACAATCAGTATATGATTGAAAAAGGCAGTATACATTTCACAAAATATTATGAGTATAAATTTGTGCTTTATCAAAAAATATATGCATATGAGCCATAATAATTAGTTCAATATAAATGGCATAGTTTATTTTGGAATCATTCTAACATATTTAGACATTTTGGACTTTATTTGAACATAGAGGAGAAAATAAAATAATCCATCATGTCAGCTTCTTAATTCATAATAAAAAATGTACTCCCTAGTAACATTTTGATATATTTTATTTCAGTCTTTAATCTGTGCATGTATAAGAAAGAACATGTCTAGCTTGTTTACTGCCCTCTCTCCGGTGCTCAGGACAGTGTGTGGCTCATAGCAGCTACTTGAAAAATAGTTGTTGAAAAATGAAAAAAAAGAAAAAGAAAAATTGGCTCATACTTTAGATATATATCTATATTTAAGAAATCATTTTATTGGATTTTCCCATGTTTATAGTCTTGTGAAAACATGATTTTTTGTTTGTTTGTTTTGTTAATCCTCACCCAAGAATATTTTTCCATTGATTTTTAGAGAGAGTGGAAGAGAGAGGGAAAGACAGAGAGAAACATCCATGTGAGAGAAACACATTGATTAGTTGCCTCCTGCATGAGCCCCGACTAGGGCCTGGGCCGGGGAGGAACCTGCAACCAAGGTATGTGCCCTTGACCCGAATCAAACCTAAGACCCTTTGATCCGTAGGGTGACACTCTATCCACTGAGCCAAACCAGCTAGGGGAAAAACACGATTTAAAAAACACACTTTGATTTCTTTTTTGAGAGAGGGAATGATTACAATCATGCACCACATAAAGTTTTGGTCAATGATGGATTGCTTATACAACGCTTGTCCGGTAAGATTATATTGGAGCTGAAAAATTCCTGTTGCTTAATGAGGTGTAGCCATAGGCATACTATCACCTTCTTCAAGTTTTGCTTAGATGTCATCTTCTCAGTGAGGTCTACCTTGACCACCGTATTTTAAAATTGCAACTCTCCAAACATTCCTGATCTCCCTAATGTTATACTATTGGTTTCCATAGCTTTTATTAAATTTTAACATACTGATTTATATATCTATTAAATTTAATGGCCACCTTTTTCTTATATTTCCTAGAAAATAAGCTCAGATAGCAGAGATTTTGACAGTTGTTGTCACATATATTCCTCAGTGTCTTGAACAATGTCCAAAACATAGTAGGTTTTCAATATTTATTGAAACTTAAAAAGATGGAAGTATTTTTTAAGTCAAGAATCAACCCTTTTTTTCTTTACGTGGGAAACTCTCATCAGCCCATTTGTACACTGGCTAAGGACTACTGCTTTCTCAATGTTAAAATGTACATATTAATCCAGTTAAATTAAGTCATAGCACTAGACTGACTCTTAGGCCATGTTGGATACAGTCTAAGTTTCTTGCAACAAATGTCCCAAACTTTTGCTATTTGAAATCACTCTTATTTTAGCTTTAAGGAGATACTTCTGGATGAGAAATGTCACCAGTCACTCCAGATGATCCCTTTTCTATCTAGAAGCTCTTCTGGTAAGACACTTAAGGTTTGTGTTTTGACCTGGGCAAATTCAGGTTGACATGATTATTTATCTATATTTTGGGATAATTTTACTTTATTCTGCCCCTAACTGATATTGGTCCTATTCTTGATATTTTCCTTGGAAATATATTTCACAAATTCCTGTTTATGTCTTTTACTCAATATGGTTTGCACTTTCATTTAAAAATAGTTCTACCATATGACCCAGCAATTCTATTTCTGGTATTTATTTGAAGAAAATGAAAACTAATTTGAAAAGATATATGCACCCCTGTGTTCATTGTAGCATTATTTACAATAGCCAAGATATGGAAGCAACCTAGGTGTCCATCAATAGATGACTAGATGAAAAAGAAAGAAACACACACACACACACACAGGAATATTATGTAGCAATAAAAAAGAATGAAATCTTTCCAACATGGATGGACCTAGAGAGTATTATGCTAAGTGAAATAAATCAAATACTATATAGTTTCACTTATATGTGGAATCTGAAAAAATAAAACCAAACCACAAATAGAACAAAACAAAAATAGACTTATAGAAATAGAGACCAAAGGGACAGTTGCCAGAGGGGAGGTGGATGGAAGGATAAAAAAAGCTGAAGGAGAATATAGTTAATAATATTGCGATAAGTTGGCACGGTGATGGATGATTACAAAAATTAGTGGTATGATCACATTATAAGGTATAAAAGTGTTAAATCACTATATTGTATACCTGAAACTAATATAATTAATATAATATTGTATACCAACTATACTTAAATTAAAAAAATAAAATTGCCACTTTGTGTCCTTTGTGGATGTGTTATTATCTTTATATAATAGCAATTTATATAGCTATATATAATTTATATAGTAACCTCATATTTATATAGTATTTATAGTTTCAAAACTCTTTAATAAAGATGATCTGGTTTAATTATCAAAATAATCTTAGGTACACATGGCATGATTTATTATACCCATTTAGGGACCGAGGCACATAGAAGTTAAGAGACTTAATCTAGATCATAAATATAGTAGTGGTAGAGAGGCCAGGATAAATCCAAGTCTTCTGAGTTCTACTAGTCCAGTACTATTTTTATTTTGGTCACTTTAATTTTCTCTCCAGGTTAAATAATCATTGTTTTGTTGACCTTTTAAAATAGGTTATTCTATAAAAATAAAAACAAGTGATTAGAATTAAAACATGTTTTTTACTTCATTTTACCTCGTCTCCTATTCCCATTCTCAAGGACTTTTTTTTTTTTTTTTTAAGCTTTCCATGATTATTCTTTTCCCAGTCATTTTCTTTGGCTACTGTAGCAATTTTTGAAACCACTGGCTGCCATGTCTGTTTTCTCACCCTTTGGCTAGTTGTTTCTTTCACATCTCTAGATGTGACTAAGCAAGTCTGTTCATTATAATAGGCATAGAGCAGACTGGAGGGGTCCATGGGAATGGGAGCAGCCTTGGGAGACAGTTAATATAGCAGGCAAAAGCATTAGCTAAAAGACTGGACAATGAACACCAATAAGTATAGTCCATGTGATGTATAAGAGAGGCATAAAACAGGAGATTAAAGTGTTTTCATAAAGCACACAAAGCAAGAAAAGTCAGGTGTTTAGGCAGCTAGGCCACAATAAGGCCATAGACAGACACTAAGGAGTTAAAGGACAGATTCTAGTTTCTGCGTAGTCTGCAAGTGGATGGTTACCAAGACCATGGGAGGGTCATGGTCTTGGATGGACTAGTGCCCTCAGATATAGGAAAATAAGGTAGAATCCTAGTTATTGTAATCAAAGCAAAAAGCCAAAGTCAAACTAGCAGCAAAAGTAATTAATCTCATTCTGTGTCCAAATTTCATTCTGTGTTGGAGTCTCTTAGATATGGTCAGAGATGGTCCTAGAGCAGTGACTCTCAAACTTTTAATGTGCATAAGAATCCCCTGGGGTGCTTCAGATTTCTAAAGTAGGACCCAGGTGTCTATATATATCTATATTTAGGTGTCTATATTTTTAACAACTGCCCCAGATTATTCTCTTGCAAGTGTTTACAGATCACACTAGATAAATTTTCCGTAACGACTAGGATGGCACTAATTGTATGATAAGAGACCAAGTGATTACAAGCATTGAGAGAGGAGGCATTTAGAGGTTGAAAGTCAGACCTTTCTACTAAGAGAAAAATATATCTGTTATTCCCAGAGCTGATTTGTATTTAACTGAATGTAAGAAAGCAGGAAACATGGTCTGATAATGCACTAGACTGGTGTGTTAGAAGCCTATTAGGTTTCTGTTCATGTCTCTTGTTTCTTGTGTTTATGACCTGAGTGTTTTTGTAATATCTAACATAAAGGGTTATACCTATTAGTGGAAAAAAGTAAGGCTGATTGTTCTTCTGTGCCTAATCTAAACTGCCCCTCATTTTTATTTAACATTTTTTTATCTATGTAATTGAATTTCATCTTTTTCTTTCTGCTTCATAAATTGATTAGCATGAGTTGGGCAGACTGCGGTAATGCTAAGGGTTAACCAGAAGAGAATTACAAATGAACTATCTAGAAAGTTGATTATTAATCCAGCTAGAGAAGAAATATCCTTTTACTTAGCAAGAATGAGTATCTGAAGAGCTGATAATATTGTTCAGGCAGTGAGGTGGAATGGCAGAGCTTGGTAAGTAAAACAAAACTTGGAAGTAATCTTTTATATCTAATTTTTAAAATGTGTAGAATTTTGATCTATTTAAACAGTTAAATATAATATGAATTTACAAGCTGCCGGAACAAATCTAAAAAGTTCCAAATGTGTTTGTTAATGAGATCCCTACATAGACTATCGGTAAAAGTTAACTGAAGAGTATTTACATAAGCAGATAAACATATTTAATTTTGAATATTTATAAAAATACACGATTAGATTTGTGATTAAGAACAAGGAAGTGGGCATGGAGGAATGATTACTAAAACAATCTAAAGCCAAACCTCAAACTGAAGAATATTGAGTGACAAAGTTGTTTTTTCACAAGAGTGAGTTCTGAGTTCTTCGGTATGAAAATATAATTTAAAATATAATGTTCACAGAAAGATTCAGTGAGATATTTTTCAGACTTCTAGGTTACAAAAACTATCTTAAGTTCTATTTTCAGGGTTTAGTGCTCATTTCATCATGATGTTTAATTTAAGGACCTTTCTAAAGCCAGCTTTTTATTGTACTTGTGAATTGGAAGGAAGGAGAAATGAGAGGATCTGTGCTATTTGTACAAAGAAAATTAAGTGAAAAGATATGATTTTAATAATATTCTTACATCAAAGACTGCTCTTTCTGTTGTAGAAAAATTTTGATGTCAATTCGATAAGATTGAAGTTTTGTACGAATTACTTGATATTGCAAAAATGAGCTTTTAAACACAGTATAGCCTATATTGAATATTATTGCAGCTTTATGCAATCATAAATCACTTCAATGCAGCATTGGACTTAGGAGAACTTAGTAAACTTATTAAACTTATCTTAAATTGTAATCAGATACCATCAAAGGATGGATTTTAACCCGTTCTTTAAAGTATTCTTTAGTGGCATTAACAAAGCCTCAAATTAGCATTTTGTTATTTATTATTTAAATGAGCACAGAAAAAGTGTGTTTTTAAAAAATTCAATATTAGAAATATATGATATAAGTGTGTATGTGTTTGTGTATGTGTGCTTTTGAATATACGGAGTATATATGCTTTCAAAATATCGGAGCACCATTTGGCCATATACACTCAGCTTTTTGTTAGTTCTAGTGTTCTGGTTCATATTTAGGACCGGGAATATAGTATATAATAAATGAAATAATAAAAAACAATAGTTAAAATTTATTGAGCTCTTGTGTGCTAAATGTTATGATGTTAAATGCTTTATCTCATTTAATCCTTACATTAACTCTGTGGTTGTTGGAAAGCTACAAAGGTTATAGTGTATGCTAAAACTAAAGATAAGCTAATTAAAGACTCTAATATCTGATGCAAAAAGTCTAGAAAATAAAGTTTTAGGAAACAAAGTGTTTAAGAGGGGAGATCCCTAAATTCTGTGTGCTTGTCTTTCTCAAAATTAAGAGATTTAATATGAACCTGGTAAAGCAGAAGAGAAGGAAATGAACTGGTGAATTCTTAACATTCATTAATTCTTTCAAAAATTTATTATGAAAAATTTAGTTATATAAAATGTATAAAGAATAGGTTAAAATACCTATGTTTTTATAAGAAATAAAACATAAGCAATACAGTTGAAGCCTTCTGAGAACTCTTTCCCAATTTTATATCTCCCTCTTTGTGCCAGAGGTAACCATTATTTTGAATTTGGTGTTTATCATTCCCATGCTGTTCTTTATACTTAAACTTAATTCCATGTTCATTATAGGAGGGAAAAAAAATCCACTTACCATATTTTTTATTTTGAGATTGAAGAAAGACCATTTCTTGGCTTCCTATTACATTTTAATTAAAACAAAAATTCTTAACATAATCTGCAAAGCCCTGGCCCTGCACAGTATGGCTCCTGCATTGCCAACTCTTGTCTTTCTCCCACTGATTTCTTCAGATTCAGCTGCTTTACTGGTCTACACAGCCCAAGCTTCTTTCCTGCTGTAAGGTCTTCAAAATAGTGCTGTCTTCTTAACTGGAATATACTTCCCCCCATTCTTATTCAGAGTAATCCCTGCTATCCTTGAGGTCCCCATCTAAATGTAATTTCTTCAGAGAGGCCTTCCCTGTTCCTTTAATTCAAATCTTACCTGTGTGCAAAAGCCTTGCTTCCCACACATTAATTTACTTCATAGCTCATATTGCAATGAAAAATTATGTGTTTATTAGTGTGATTTTTGTTTAATGTCTTTCCTTCACTTGGACTGGTCTAGTTTGTTTTCACATGTTTTCCCTAGCATTTAGGATACATGGTCTTGTACTTACAGGCATTCAATAACTATTTGTTGTTATCAGGCGGAGGAATGCATTGAATTAGAAAGAGGAAGAAAAGGATATTGAGAGAAAGAAAACTGCATAAAAATAGTCTGTGGGTTAGTTTGTATATACTGTTTAGGTAAAATTATGCAAAACTGGGGTGAGGGAGGTGATTGGGACGGTTTTGTTTCTTATCATCTAGCTGTAGAGCGTGTGACAGCTTTTCTCCATAGTTGCTTCCTGTTTTTCAGTGCAGTCTTTCAGTTTCGTATTGTCATTTTGAGGAATCTGCATTCCTGATGTAAGAGCAGAGCTTTCAAATTGAACTTGTTGAGCAGCCCTAGTGGCTATAATCTTAATGTGGAAACACTATAACGAGCTCTGAAAATCTGGAACAATTTAGGATAGACACACAGTTGAAAAAAATATATTTGGCACTTTTGCATAGGAAAACCATGAGGCCACTTAGTAAGAGTTTCAAGGTGGGTAACTATAACTAAAATATTTATATTGATGACATTTGTTATATTGTTAGGCAGTTTGATTTTTTTCAAGAAAATATAGAAAGGGTTATAAACAAAGGAAAAAGAAAATAAAGTCAGTATGAGAGGAAGGCTGGGGTGTTCAAAATGTCAGAATATACTTATGTTTTACTCTATGCAAATATTTGCTGGTATTTGTAATTAAAGTCCAAGGTTACATGATTATGCTGAGAAAACTCTTTTTTGGTTGGTGGTGTGAGAAAAGAAGATAAAAAAAAGAGAATTTAATTAAAATGTCTTAGTGTTAAGTAAAAGGAGAGGCTTTGTAGAGTGTCTCATTTGTGGTCATAGAAGGTGCCATTATTATTAATAACTAGAGGCCCAGTGCATGAATTCGTGCACGGGTGGGGTCCCTCGGCCTGGCAGGTGATTGGGCATGATTGGGGCATCTTGCCCAGTCCCGATAGGGGCCCATTGGGGCCGGTTTGCCTGGGGGGGGGGGTTAGGGGCTGTGGGAGGTTGGCTGTGGGAGCACACTGACTACAAGGGGGCAGCTCCTGCATTGAGCGTCTGCCCCCCTGGTGGTCAGTGCACGTTATAGTGACTGGTTGACCGGTCGTAATGGTCACTTAGGCTTTTATATATATAGATATTGTACCTGGTATTTTCATTGCACTTTATACTTTTAGGTGAACTTTTTCATATGTTACCTTATACAATTTTTATAGTAACACTGTGAGATATTTAAAATAGGGATCTTATTACTTTCTTTTCATAACTAGGAAAACTGGGACAGAAGTGAGGCAGAAGCTGGGACTAAAACTTAAAAAAATTTCTAGGTATAATTTCCTAGGCAAGACTCATATTCACTCCACCTTTGCCCATCCAGAAAGATTTAGATTTGAGGGTATAATAAGGTTATTCTAAGGACCAGGATGAATTAGGTGAATGTCCTCTATAGGTTTTCCAGACGTAAACATTTTTTTTCTAATTTCCTCAAGATGCAAAGTAGTTAACCATCTCCAACAAATGGAACTGAGATGATTAAGTGCATATAACTAACAAACACATTGCTAAGCCTATTCTAATTGAAAATTTGCTGGATAAAGTTTAATAGGCCTAATATCTTAGGAGTCCAAAAATAAGGAGAAATAAATGTGAACTCTTAAGAATGAAATACCATAATTTGGGGTAACTGAACTGTGGCTCAAATAAAACCATGTGATGAAGCGAGGGTACAAGCCCTTTGGGTGTAAACCCAAACCACCAAGGATACATACTTCTGGTGCTCATTTAAAAGACTTTGAAAGAAAATGTGAAAGGCAATATGTATGTTGCATATACACACGTGTGCAGGCAAGTGGAGGGATATTTCTTTGAAGGCAAATGCCAGGAGGTCTTTGTAATGATTAGCTAAGAAGCTGTTTGCTGCATTAAGGTAAAAGCCAAATCTTGTATTTTTCAATTGGACAAATAGCCTGCTTACAGAGAAATTAAATTTCTCATTCTTTTTGGGCCAGTTGGCAGAAGCTTCCCTCAGGTTAAAAGAACCAAGCATGTTTACTCAGAAGAACAGAAGTCTTAAGAGAATCTGATAGCTGTCCTGAGATGGCTAAAGTGCTGCCACGGGGAAAGAGTGTACATTGTGGAGGGCCAAACCAAGTTAACAGGTGAAAGTCACAGGTAGCCAGTCACAGGAGCAGCAGGAGAAAAACTTTGTCCAGTTACAGCTGTCTAAAAAGGAAATGAACTTCCTTGTTGAGGTAGTGAAGGCCTTGTTACTAGAAGGAATTGGGAACAAAGATTAAAATGTTGAATTTACACCAAGTTATTTCCATATCAAAGTTTATAGGAAGATGTCCTCTATGTGTCAGATGGCTAAGACAAGTAGGTGTGTCAACATAAAGGACGATGTATTCCTTTATTATGTGAAGCCAAGAACAAACTTCATGAAGGCCAGGTTTACTTTCTGGATTTCTCATCCATACTTTAACATGTGAATAAAAAGATTGGTGTATTTTTATCCACAAGCAGCCATTTGATGCCTGAAATTACCCCAGGTAGGAACTTTAGACTTCACCATCTATTTCCAAACCTCAGAAGAACTGCTGTGAGAGGATGGAATTGTATTAAAAGGGCAAAAAAAAGAGAAATTGTTTGTTTCTCCCGTGGGTCCAGATCTAAGCAATAAGAATTTAATATGAGTTAGATAGAACAGATTAAAAAATAACACTAAATTCATTTTTTGCCTTTAAAAAGCTCCCGAGCTTCTGGTACAAGATAAGGGAATCACATTTTAAAGCACCTTTTCTGTCATTTCAGTTTCTCCTTATTGAGTTAATGCTGGGGTCCAATCCCAGCGGGTCCAGGTGTCCCCAAAGGTGTAGACGGAGTCGGTGAAGACTATCCACCCTCTTTCTACGGTGGAGTCCTATCCGTCCCGAGAGTGGGGCTTACCTAGGGGTCCCTGTTCGGGCGCCAGATGCTGGGGTCCAGCCCCAACGGGTCCAGGGATCCCCAAAGGTGTGGACGGAGTCAGCGAAGAATGAATGACATGGAAACTGGGTTCAGTTCATCAGCATAGCGAGGTTCTCCCTCCAGGATCTCCAGCGAAGTTCTGGTCAGGATCTCCAACCAAGTTCTGGTGCCATGTTCTCTCGCTAGGTTCTCCAGCCAGGTTCTCCAGGTTCTCCAGCCAGGTTCAGTTCATCAGGTTCTTTAGCCAGGTTCTATCCAGGTTCTTTTGCCATGTTCTGTCTAGGTTCTCCAGTGAAGTTCTGTAGCCAGGTTCTGTCCAGGATCTTTTGCCATGTTCTCTGGCTAGGTTCTGGTTAGGATCTGAGGATCTGATGAGGATCTGATGAGGATCTGATGATCTGATGAGGAGCTGATGAGGAGCTGATGACGATCTGATGTTTATTGTCTTGTTACATCCGTATTTATACCAGCCGATTTTAATCCTGTCAATTTCTATTACAAAGGTTAGGGCGTTTCTTATCTCCATTCCAGGGAGTAAAGATTATGTAGCTTAACTACCCACCTGGCACTTAATTAAGGGGTTGTATCCCCTCCCTAACCTCAGGGAAAAATCCCTACCTGGGGAAACAACCTTTCTCGGAGAGGTGACCTTGGTTAAAACACATAGCGCCAAGAAGGTGAGCAAACATATTAAGAACAGTATGCTATATACGCCAGGTCCCTTGAAACATATGCTGTGCAGATGTTTCTTCTCTGCAGCAACTGTGTCAAGCAGCAAGGATGGACCGGCTCCCAACAAATTCCCCCTTCTTTATTTTTTAAATGATAGCGCATGTAAATCAGCGGCCACCTCTCGGATTGGGTTGTTTAAGACTCAGAAGACTGACAAGCAATGATAGCCAGCATAGCTATAAACATAGTGGATGGAGTGCACAAGGAGCCTTGTTCTTGTAGAAGGTTGCTGGCCTCTTCAGTCTAGGGATTTCAGCTGTCCTCAAGTCGGGGGTTTGGTTGTCCTTGTTGATCTGGCTAGCGGGCAGCATCATTGGTGACGGGCTTCCCGAAGCGTCAGCGAGTTGAAGGGCTGCATCAAAGGGTCCATCAGAGCGGTGCTTGATGGTGGTGTCAGTGTCCGGGGAGGAATCAGCTGTGCCCTCTGGGTCTGCCGATATGGATAATACCGGGGAGGAGGAGGATGAGGAGGAGACGGAGGGTGGTGTGACATAAGGTCAGATTAGACGGTCTGGAATCCACACAGGTGAGTCTGCATCCTGTGGAAATATACAAGCATCTCCTCTCCCCCAGGTTAAAAGTACATCAGGTCCCTTCCAGGCTCCTGTAAGTAAGTCTTTCCATTTGACAAAATAAGTGAGTTTCTGCTAAATGAAAGTTTCTTTTGCTGATTTACTCAGAGTCCTCGGACTTGGCTGAGAGATTAGCTTCCACTTCTTGCTTTTCTACCATCTGTTGGGCCTCAGTTGTTAACTTCTTCAGCTGACCCCATGTTGGCATCTCAGTCCCTTGCATAGCCTTCCTTTTCTTCTTTTTTCCACTTTTCTGTCATGCAGGCATTAAAAAGAAAAACCCCAGGGATCAAGGATGGTGACTCCATATTAGTGATATTAAAGCTGGGTTTTACAAGATGAGTTAGGAGATGACTTGTGCACTGGTGAGGTCCCTTGGCCTGGCCTGCGGGGATCAGGCTGAAACTGGCTCTCCGACATCCCCGGAGGGGTCCTGGATTGCGAAATGGTGGTTCTTGGGTAATGCACCCCAGAATTGAGCTCCCTCCTCTCTGGTTCTGGGTGCGTCACCCGAAAACCACAGCTGCCAAGTCACCGCAGCTCGGCAGCTCCTGTGTTGAGTGTCTGCCCCCTGGTGGTCAGTGCGCAACATAGCTACCGGTCGGATGGTCAAATGGTCGGACAGTCGCTTAAGCTTTTATATATATAGATAGCCAAGATTTGGAAGTAGCCCAAGTCTCCATCAGTAGATGAGTGGATAAAGCAGCTATGGTACATTTACCCAAAGGAATACTACTCAGCTGTAAAAAGGAAGATAATTTTACCCTTTGTGACAGCCTGGATGGATCTAGAGAATTCACCAGTCAGAGAATGACAAGTACCATATGATTTTACTCATATATGGAATTTAATGAACAAACTGAATTAATAAGCAAAATAGAGACAGTCTCATAGATAGAGAGCAGGCAGACAGCTCTGGCGGGGGAGTGTTGCAGGCTGAAGGGTCCTGGGTTTGATTCCAGTCAAAGGCATGTACCTAGGTTGCAGACTCAGTCCCTGGCCCCAGTCAGGGTGCGTGCGGGAAGCAATCAGTCGATCACATTGATGTTTCTCTCTCTCTCTGTCTCTCCCCCTCCCTTCCACTCTCTAAAAAAACCCCCAAAACAATGGAAAAATATTCTCAGCTAAGGATTAACGAGAGAGAGAGAGAGAGAGAGAGAGAGAGAGAGAGAGAGAGAGAGAAAGAACTCATGAATATGGACAATAGTGGTGATTGCCAGGGGTGTGTTGGTGGATGGGTGGGTGGAGGTGGAAGAGGGTACAGGGGGGATAAATAGTGATGGGGAAAATAAAAAATTACATCATAAATAAAAAGAGCTATATGCCTACCAGTTTTTATGGGGTTTTTTAGTTTGCCAAAACAGCTTTGAAAGAAGGCCAGAAACTTGAGAATCATATCCAAGGGATTGACCCCAGAGAACAATGTGGCTCCATAAACCACAGATCTCTGAAGATACTAAAGTGGCCCAAGGCAATTAATTCGACAGCAACAAACATGAAACTGTTCTTTTAGTTTGAATGACTATTAGCTAGTAGGTTAGGAAGTGGAAGAGAGAAAAATGAAAATTTTAATTAAATAATGTTTTACATATTTTTCTCCTTTAGACTCGATTCAGTCACAAATGATACAGCAGTTGCCTGGGATTTCCACAGCATTAATTAATTCAAAAGAGCAGAAAATGAATCAGAACCAGAAAGTTATTTATTATGCCCTCTTTCTTTAAGCACCACGAAAAACCCAGTGTCTCTTGTGATCACAAGAGTTTGCATTTCTAAGACTTGGATGTATCCAATTTAAAAATGGATTAAAATATGCTCCTGAACATTATAATAAAGGGAAAGATATATGTTTTATCTTTTTTGTCACCTTTTTCTTTATCGAAAGTAAATAGTCATAGAAATGTTTAATATTGTATTTATTTGTATATTTAAGTTATGGAAATAAGACATGAAAATAAGGACAGTATTGAAAGCAAAGCACATCTAAAGAGAATTTTTGTTTGTTTTTCAAAGATAAAATGCACATTAGGGAAAAATTTACAGGCATGTTTTAGACTTACTAGTACCCTTCTATTATTACAATCTATAGATTCCTCTGGCATTAATGGTGTCCATTGCCTTTAGCCCACTGACAATAGGGCTAAAGGCAATATGAAATGTGAAATAAAATAGTCACAGCTGAATCAACTAAAGTGCCTATTAGATCTGAAGATATCAAGTTGTAGGGGAAATTATGGAGAGGTGAATTGAATATTAACTTGGATGGGGATGCTCATAATCTAAATTCTATTCCTAGATTAACTATTTGGCTGTG
Source organism: Myotis lucifugus (assembly GCF_000147115.1). Classification (NCBI taxonomy): domain Eukaryota; kingdom Metazoa; phylum Chordata; class Mammalia; order Chiroptera; family Vespertilionidae; genus Myotis; species Myotis lucifugus. Next base: position 2,729,679 of record NW_005871172.1, read on the forward strand.
TTTCATTTAGTCCGTCTTGAATCTGGACCAGCACTGAACTATTTCTCCTGATGATAATGCCAGTGCCTAAAGGAATTGAGAGTTTCAGTGTCCACTAAGTTGTTTATACTTCTACTTTTCTCTACTTTAAAATTAGAGCCCTAGTTATGAAGAAATAGGAAAAAGACATACTAGTATTTCTAAGAAGAAGCACTTTTTCTAAGTGACAAAGTCCTCTAGGATCTGCTGTATTGCTCACTGGCATTTTCTCTACTAACTATGTAGTTTTCAGTGCGACAGTTCCAAAGAGAAATGCACACTATAGATCATGAAGAAAAAATTTTGTCAGATTCATTTATGGTATTTTAATTTGCTTTTTGTGCTACCACATCCTTTTGCTTTTTCAGCTATGCAGTCAGTGATTACTCAGTAATATATTAAATTTGCCTACAGCATTCTAATTTCTATTTTAGAAGGTAAAAACAGTGCATTTCACTTACGACTATGCTTTCTGAAATTACTCCATTTTATCAGTTTTATTTTGCTCTTTTCTTAGAGTTGTTTAAACATTTTTTTTTTTACCCTAGAGGGAGGGTGTGTCAAATTGTTGCAAGCAAAGATAGAGGTAATCATATGTCATTCCTGTTATAAGCTTTGTGTTGATATTGACTGGCTATTTAAAGTAGTACCTCTAAGATGAATCTACTTTTAGCATTTTTTTGTTTGTTTTTCAAGTGAATTTATTGTGCAACATTTAAACATCAGTTGCATTTTTGTAATGCCTTTATTGTATTAAGATCAATGTTGCTATTTGAACAAAGGACTCAATATAGGAGTTAATCCTTCTATTACACATTCATATATTTCTTAGATTTTAAAAGACTCTCTCTTTAAGCACTAACATTATTTTTAAATTTTACCTATACATTCTGATTTCATAAACAGTTGGTTGTTTAGAAAATATAGAAAAATTAAATAGGAAAATATTTAAAATCATCCATAATCCCATGACCAGAAATAGCCCCTGTTAAAATTTTGATCTAATATATATGTAGTTGAGGTTATATCATATCCAGTTTTAAATGACAACTTCAAAATTTAATTTTTAATGCTTATCTTAATGGCTCAGAGTTATCATTATGGACATCTGATTCCTTGGAGCTTCTCCTTGAATTGAGGGTCTATTAAGGCTAATTATCTTTATAATGAGTGGCCCCCCAAATGCTGTGCGTTTTGAGTTCCTGTGTCTCATTTTGGGTTTCCTGTCTTTGCCTGTGTTTTCAGACTTTAAGTTGTCATTTCTCTGTAATTAGTGTTTTTGCTTCTAGTAATATTAATCCTTCTTCCATACTCCTAGAAGCTGCTATTTCTATTTGGCTATGGGCTGTTCAATTAGATAAGAAGAGAATGAAATGAACATTTTATAGTTCCCTTTTGTTGTACAGTACTAATGTAGGTGCTTCCACATAAATTATACAATTTAATTATCACATTAAGTCCTTGAATTGTTATTAGTTCATTTTTCAGATAACAAAGAACCATTTATTGAGCACTAATATGCTAGGCACTATGCTAAGAACTTCACATATACTATGTCAATTGCATTCCTGCAACATTCCAGTGAGGTGGACTATTTTACAGATAAAAAATACCTAGACTTAGAGAAGTTGAGTATCTTGCCCAAGTTTATACTACTAATAAATGGTAGATTCAGGATTTGAGCCCAGGTATGCTCCTCAAATAGTTAAAAGTGCTGTAATTACGTCTGAAGTAAGAGTAAATAGCTTCTGAGCTCAGGAATTCTCCTTTAAGTAAAGCAAATAGGCTTTAGTGTATTACCTTCCTTCGATATCTTTTTGGGTTTTGCTTCCTTTCTAATTCTCCTCATTGCTCTATTATGGAGATGCTGCTGTACAAGGGATCTATGGAGAGATGCAGTGATGTAAGTGTGGAAGTGTCTAGGAACTCAATATTCAGACCAAATTAATCCTAAAAGAATGAAGTAAAAGAAAAATCTACCAATGAAGGACCAATTCTTATTATTGTTAAATAGGCCGCTGTTTCATAATTCATACAATTATGAGGGTATTCTTTGCTAAATTTCCCATATCAAAAGGTACTGATTTATAGAATTGCATAGAAGTTAATACAGTAATTAGCCAAAACACCATTGTATTAATTGTTCATAGCTGCATTTCTTGAAGAGACAAGTTTTAATCTCAATGTATATTTCTAATTATGCTTGAAATGAAGATGATAATTTCAAGGAACAAAAAACTTCAATTAGATTTCTTTATAGTGGTTAAGAGGTTAAGTGGTGGTTAAGAACTTGGTCTTTCAAGTTTGTCTGCCTAAATTCAAAGCCAGACTCCACCATTAATAGTACAATCTTGGACAAGTCAATTTCTATGTGCCTAGTTTCTCATATGTAAAATGGGGATAGTGATAATAATTATCTACATAATCATACCTCCTCCTATATGGGTTGTTTGTTTTGAAGACTAAATAAATTAATGTATGTAAAGGAATTAGAATAATGCTTGTTGTGTTATAACTGCTTTACAAAAGTTAGCTATTATTTTAATTTGAATTTTTAATCATTCTTTAATTTCAAAGTTCTGTAGAAAGTGCTAGCAATCTTAAGTCTTTGCCTATCAAAACATTTTATTTTTCATTCCACAAATAACCCAATAGTGTCTTCATCATTCACTCTCTTTCATTAAGACCTATACTAAGTTGGCAATGACCTCACAATGAAGTCTGTAACTCCATGTGTTAAACCTAAGAACAGAAACACTCAAAGTTGCAGTATTTTATTCAGACTCAACACAAGCTTTATGTGAGGTATCAAATGTAGCATCTCTTTCCCTTCAGATAATTTCTCCCCAAGTTGTGAGATTTTCCCTACCTTTTGAAAATGTGAAACATTAGGCAAATATAGTAACAGTGCGATTCAGTGGTTGACTTGAGTGTTGAATGTGCAATAGTATCCTGTAATTGAGACGATTCCTTGTTTATTTGCTGTTTTATTATTGAAAGAAATTGCAAAAGGCAATTTACTTCTTAACCCCCACTATGGTGTGCATGTGCAAGACAAAGATAAAAGCTGTTTCCTTCGTGGAAGGGTGTGGAGTTAGAGGATGATTTCAAATTAGAAATAATGACAGCAATAGAGCTTCCAATGAAGATACTGTGGCCACCAAAGGACAAAGGGGAGAAGCTAATTCCTGAAGTTAAGGTATTTTGGTTAAATAAATATTTAGGTTGTTCTTTAAGTGTACAGGAACCAGGTAGGTTGTTATTTATGAGCTAAAGAGATAGTGTGTTTGACAAAGATGTTTATTGGATGGTTTGATGATGGTTGGGAGAGAAGAAACCCTGAGATATTCAGAAAACCTGTAATAAAATAAGGTAAAAAATAAAATACTTTGATAGGCAAGGACTTTTGTATTATAAGACTTTGTTTCTCTAATGGTTAACTATGAAAACTGGTTTATTAAAATGGTGTCTTAACTTATTTAAATATTTTGGATAATGACATTAACTTAGAAAAAAGTCATCAGACTTCAATTAGAATGTCTAATGTTTTCTTTTATTACCTTAAATATTTTTTTGGGAGAAGCAGTTTCAAACTTTGTCACTCTCAGATGATTTTATGTTTAAATGTTTATTTTTAAAAAGTCTGACATTGCATGTGCGTGTGTGTGTGTGTGTGTGTGTGTGTGTGTGTGTGTGTGTGTGTTTGGATTGGTAGAGGAGATGAGGAGAGAAGGTGAGATTTTAAGGAGATGGAAAGCCTGTGAAAGTTGTTATAAGAGACTGGAAGAGTTTTGTACTGAAAATTAAAACATTTCAAGTATGTTTTCTCTCTTAGTGGGAAAACTGAAAGTGACTATATTATGTATATTTCCATGAAGAATGAGTATAAATATCATGCAAAGTTACAAGAACAAGAAAACTTTCTAAGAGATGGAAGAAAATATATGACTTAAAAATTGTAGCAGAGGTTTTTTTTTTTTTTAACATAGTTTTAAACATAGTGTCCAATTGGGATAAAGTTTTAACAGAACAGGCTGGGCATTTATAGATTACAACACTTTTAATTTTCTCAATATTACAAAGTGTTGATTTTGATAAAGAATTTGTTGATGCTGTATCAGCTTCTCCATGTGGAGAAGTGCTACTGGATGATTAGTGCAACTTGGGGCTCACAGCCAAAATTGAGAAATTTGTTCCCCAGTTTTTCTGACCTTCTGAGAATAAGAAAACAGCTACTAAATTTTCCTGAGCCTTGATTCCCTATAAAAGAAATTTTTCATTATCAAGAATGTCAGCTTTTTCCCCTCTTTATATTCTTTATTTTAATTTAAAAAATTTATCTTTATTATTAAAAGTATTACAGATATCTCCCTCTTTTTCCCCATTGACTCCCTCCTCCCAACTCCCTCCCCCTCTCCAGACCTTCATGGAACTATTGTCTGAGTCCATGGGTTTTGCATATATGTATATAAGTTCTTTGGTTAATCCCTTCCTGCTCCCCTCCCCGCTTCTCTCTGAGAATCATTAGTCTGTTCCATGCTTCCATGTCTCTGGATCTATTTTGTTTGTCAGTTTATTTTGTTCATTAGATTCAACATATAAGTGAGATCATGTAATATTTATTTTTCTTTGATTGGCTTATTTCACTTAGCGTAATACTTTCCAGGTCCTTCCATGTTGTCTTATAGGTCAAGAGATCCTTCTTTTTTACAGCTGAATCATATTCCATTGTGTAAATGTACCACAGCTTCTTTATCCATTCATCTACTTATGGGCACTTGGGCTGTTTCCAGATAATAGCTATTGTAAATAATGCTGATATGAACATAGGGGTGCATGTATTCTTTATCTTCTTTAAAAAGTCTTTTGTGTATCTCATGTTGTTACCATCTTCATTTATCATTAATTAGTAAATACTAAATTTGAAGCTACTTCAGGGTTCATGTTAGCTTAGTTATATGAAAATTCTTTACAATTGTATAAATGCTTAGTGCAGTTTTAAAGCCAAAGAGTTTAATTTTTTGCTGTAAGTTCAAAGCTGAGAAATCTAAAACTTGGTGAGATTAATTGATTTGCTTAAGATCATATATATTTAGGAATCCAGGCCAGGTATTGCCACACTGCCAAATAATTGATCCCTGTTCAATTTTTGTATTGCCACACTGCCAAATAATTGATCCCTGTTCAATTTTTTTGTCTTGCTGTATTGATGAGCAGTGTCAGCATATTTGTTTATAATCATCTGCTTAACCATTTGTAATTATTTTATTTTACTGTACCTACCTATCTATCAAATAGTTGGACATATATCAAGGAGATTTGCCTGATTGCCTTGTAGGTCTTATTTAGAACTTTATATAGTACATTTACAGGGTTTCATAATTTTAAATAAAATTTCAAATTCTATGAAATTTGCTTTCATAGAAAAACTCTCATATCATTTTGTGTCTGTATTGACAATAAGAAGGTAGTATGCAATTTTTTTGCTTTTCCATAAATTACGGCTTTGTCAAACAGAATGGATTGGGAGAAAAGTGTAAAATACAGTCTTATTGCTTTTTCTAATTAAAAAAAAACAAACAAAGCATGGTTATTGGAGAAAATTTGGAAATTATAAAAAAGAATGTAAAAAATATTTTCTGTACTGACACTTGGACTTACCTCAAAATGCTTATACTGATTATACTAGAAGTTTATTTCAATACACATTTTTTTTTAAAAAAGAAAAATGGTATCTTATTGCACAGGCTGTTTTGCAAGCTACTTTTAAACATTAATATATCATGATCATTGTTCTTATGTCATTGTCCTGCATACATTTTCTTGTTAAAATTAACGTTATAATCTATTACAAAAGTAATAGATATTGCATATAAGAAATTTAGGAAACACGTATCAAAATAAAGAACAAAAGAAAAACTGCACTTGTTTTCCAGATGTAATCATTAAATATAAAGGTGTATATACATTCAGTAATAAAATTTTACGTCTCTCTCTATAATGTTTATATATATATATATATATATATATATCCTATTGAAACAAAAAGAGAATCATATGGTAACTTTAATAAATCTGCTTTATTAAACAGTATATTATATCATTTATATTTTCTAATGATACCACTATTCTTTTACATCATTCATTTTAATAGTTGCATACTCTTCTATTTGTGACATTTCATAGATGCACTGATCATCTATAAGTAGGTTATTTTTGATTTCTACTATCATTAACAATATTGAAATAAACACCTTTATAACTCAATTTTTGCAAACATCTTTAGTTCAAATTCTTAGAAATGAATTGTTGGGTAATATCTTTTTAAAAAATTATCTTTATTTTTGAAAGTATTACAGATGCCCCTTTGTTTGTTTATTTTATTTCCCATTGATCCCTTCCATCCTACACCTGCCCCTCGGTTAATCTCTTTGTAATGCATTTGATTCATATTGTCAAAATGCTATCCAGAAAAGTTGAACCAGGTCACTCTTACCAGCAGTGTATGACGGTATTCATTTTATCACATTCATACTTACACATATTATTGTCATTATTTTCAACCATTAACAATATTACAGGGAGAAATAGCAGTTTAGTTTTAGTATAATTTATATTTCTTTAATTAGTAGTGAAATAGAATATTTCTTTTGTTTATTATCCATTTGCATTTTTTTCTTTCTTTCTCCCTCTCCCTTAAATTTCTTACTCATATCCTTTAAGAAGTAGAATAGATTTTGGAGTCAGACTATTGGTGACTCTATTAATACTTATCAGCTTTTAATCTTGTGTCTTTACTTAATCTCTGTGCTTCAGTTTTCTTAACTGTAAAAGTTTCCCATATGTTACAGGATTGTTGCAAGGATCAAATAAATAAACATGAATCAAATATTTAGAATAGTCCAACACAAAATAGTGCAAATTATTCTAACAAGCAGTTAATTCTTACTAATTTGTAAGAGTTCTTTATTATGCTAAAATATTAACCTTTTATATTTGATGCAGATTTTTTTTACAGTCTTGATATTTTGTCTTTTAATTAAAATTTTAGAATGTCTTTTCTCTCTAATCAAATCTAGTTTTATTTTTCTCCTTTTGAGTTTCTGCCTTTGGTATTATTTAAAAAATACCTTTCCCACCCCAAATTACATAAATATTCACATATATTTTATTACAATATCATTGTGGTTTTATTTTTTTTACCTTTAGGTTTTTAATACATCTGGAATTTATTTTGTTGTGTAGTATGCAGTTAGAATTTAAAAACCAATTGTCCCAACAATATTAGTTGTATAATTTATCTTTTACATACTATAATTATCATAGATTACATTCTTAGAGATATGAGGCTTTATTTTTCAGCTTTTTTTGTTAATCAATCTGGCTATTCATTTGGCACATTTTTATTTAGTGAGATTTTATATTTTTAATTTACTTTTCTTTTTCAAATTATCTTGTTTTTCTCAAGCATTTGTTTTTCCAGATGGACTTTATAATAATTTTATTATCTTCTCCCTCCCACCCCCCAGAAAAACCCTATTTGTGATTTATATGGAAGTATATATTAAATTTATAAAGCAATTTGGGATCATATAATTTTTAAAAACTGATACATTATATTTTACTTTAAGGATACATTTTTAATTTAATGAATCCAATGTGCTTAGCTCATAGTAGGCACTCAACACAGATTTTTGAATAATTATTAAATGTTTTGCTACTAACTGTTAAAAATTTAGATTGATTTCATGTTTTTCTCTATCATAAGCAATACTTCAATGAACACATTTAATATATAAACCTTTGAATACCATCATGATTGCTTCTGTGGAATAAATTCCATCTAAAATCTAGTTCAAAGAGTATTTTTAATGATTTTGATATATTGCCAAGTTGCCTTCCAGAAAGGATGCACCAATTTATATTCCCCTCAACAGTTTGAAACCATACTGTTGTGAGCAGCTTCTTATTTCTCTCCCCCTTGTAAGGTGCAATACTGATTTCTAATGAGCTTGAAATTAATATTTCATGGTGAATGAAACATTTTCACTTTTTAAATGCTTGTTTATATTTAGAGTAAAATGCATGACTCCTCTTCTGCAGGGTAGTAAACCCACCAATGTAGATGTCATTGCACATGCTTGGGCAGAGGCATATGTGCGGGGGTCCAGATAATAATAATGGTAATAATAAAATATTGCAATAAATATTATTTTATGATAATATCTTCAGGTAGCCTTTCATCTCTATCCTAAATTGTTTTTCTTATTTTTTCATACTACAAAGTCACTTCTTCCTCTCTTCTGATAACAGCAGATGCTGATTACTTAGTTTGAGTTTTTATCCGATTTTAGCTCTTTTCAGAGTGACAAACTATTTTTACTGTTACACAGTATGAATAACTTACTCCTTCTATGACCCACGGGCTTTAAGTTGTAATTTTTAGTTGGAGGAAAAAAAAGTAATATTTTGTTTTGTCCTTGCATACCTGAGATGGAAACAAGAAAGTAAACTAATATTATAGTTTGAATAGTTGGATGGAGACACTAGACAAAGCGCTTTAAGTTCCCTGTTTCCTTCAATATTTATTGATCTATTTATTCACTTTTCATTCTTTTTAACTCTGTCTTATTGCAGTATACATATACAAAAAGAGAATACGGCTCAATCGTGATAGTGTAATTATTACTACTGTAGTTTAAAAAGTAAAATACTCTTTGCCTAGAAATAAGTACTAACAACTTCAATATCTCCATAACTACCAACTTGACTTGTTTTTTTATATAAAAGATTTCTTTGTAGATTGTTTGTAAGAGACTTTAGTTTCCTGAATAACAGTACCTCTTAATACTTTTTTCCATTTTCTTTTTCTCCTCTTCTCCTTCCTACCATCTCTCCATCTCCACTCCTCTTCCCTCCCCTTCTTATTTCAGTCAGGGTTATGTTAGTGAGTGTTATAGATAGTTGTCAGCTCCGGAGTCTGGAATGTTCCATCAGTAATGTGTAGGTTTCCCCATTTTTAACAATTGCCTGGGGAGATTGGAGTTGTTCTATGCTGGGTCTAGAGAATATAGTCATGGGTTTCAATGATGATCATGAAGAATTCTTTCCTCATTTTCTTCACTTTAAGAGATCATGTGAAACTCTTACCCTTAGCAGGAGTGCTGTGATTTTAAAACCCAATTTCCTCATGTTTTTCCTTATTCTCAGTTTTTGAAATGATATTTTAGCCATTCAGAGACAGGAGTTGTAGAGGAAGTGGGTGAAAGATTCCACTTATAATCATTGCTAACTCTTTATCAGACATGCATAGATTATGTCTTGAACATTGAGTGCAAAATTTTACAATCCTGGCATGACTTTCCCTTGACAGCCAGCATGCCCCTCTCTTCCTATTCCCACTCTTCCCTTTACTCTCACCCCTTGCCAGTGGGTTTTTTTTTAAATTCTAGTTTATTTTAATATTGACCTTAAACAAATATAGTTCAGAGGGTATATATCCAGAAAGAATAAAAAATTCACAGTATGTATGATGGAACTCTACATAAGTGGCTTGAAATTATTCAAATTTTAAAACTCCTGTTGGTGTTAGATCTGCAATTGGCTCCCTTACTATCCTATATAATAAAAGTACAGCGACCGAAAAGGCAAAATGACCAGAATGACCAGAGACCAGAACGACCGCAGCCCCTCACCCTGGCAGGCCCTGCCCCCAGCGGGGAGCCTCACCCCAATCGGGGGCATGGCCAGCCTGCAAACCCCAGTGGCCCCTCACCCTGGCCAGCCCCACCCCGATCTGGGGCCCTCATCAGGGCTGGCCAGCTGGCCCCCACCCATGCACCAGGCCTCTATCCTATATTATAAAAAGCCTGTGGTCATGATGCCCTCATGCTATAATGACTGATCACCAGGAGGCTGCATGTGTGGCAGGCGTGCACAGGTGGGCGGGGACTTGACACTGCATCCTCACAGGCGCTGGCAGGGGCTTGACACTGCGTCCCCGTGGGCGCCAGTGGGTCTGGGTCTCGCACGATTTCGAGGCGCGCAGGTGGGCGGGGCTGTGTGTGCGGCAAGGCCGTGCGGGTGGGCAGGGACTTGATTCTGCATCTTGCAATTCTGATGGGACTTGACACTGCATTCCGGTGGGCACCGGCCCAGACTCTGACAGAAGGGAGGAGGGAGCCGGATACCTGCACCCAAGACTTGACTCTGGGTCTCGCGGCACTGGCGGGACTTGACGCTGCATCCCCTTGGGTGCTGGCCCAGACTCTGACAGGAGGGAGAAGGGAGCTGGATACCCACACCCAGGACCCAGACAGCAGGGCAGTGGGAGCCTCATCCCTCACGGAATCGGTCATTGGTTAGTTTGCTGTCGGCGGCTTGACAGCCAGGAATCCCATTCACCCACACCCTGGCCCCTGACAGCATGGTGGCAGGAGCCCCATCCCTCGTGGAATTGGCTGTTGGTAAGCTTGCTGTCAGCGGTCTGACAGCTAAGAATCCCATTCACCCGCACCCAGGATCCAGACAGCAGGGCGGCAGGAGCAATATTAAAATATTTCCTCTAATTAATTCCCTTTTAATGTGCACGGATTTTGTGCACCGGGTCACTAGTAACCATATATAACTCATTAGAGAAGTATGCAGCAATAGATTTTTAATCAGTTTTTTTAATCTTCACCAGAGGATATGTTTTTTATTGATTTGAGAGAGAGAGCGAGAGAGAGAGAGAGAGAGAGAGAGAGAGAAAGAGAGAGAGAGACATTGATTGAACCTGCAACCTAGGTACCAGTATATGCCCTGACCAGGAATTGAACCTGCAACCTTTTGGTGTACAGATTGATGCTCCAGTGAACTGAGCCACTTGGCAAGGGCATTAGTGAGTTTCTTTAGGACCAGTGCCATTTCTTCTCTTTTCTGTATAATGCTCAGCACTTTTGAGTTTGGAGATCTGGATTTTAGTACCAAATTTTCTCTGGTGCTTTGGATAAACCTGGTTCTATTCCCAACTTTCTCTGTTACTAATTAGTAATTAGTTACTTGCTTGAGCAAGTTGTTTAGGTCTTACTCTTCTTTCTTTTTTTTATATAGATTAAAAAATATTTTTATTGATTTCAGAGATGAAGGGAGAGGGTGAGAGATAGAAACATCAATGATGAGAGAGAATCGTTGATTGGCTGCCTCCTACATGCTCCACACTGAGGATCGAGCCCATAACACAGGCCTGTGACCTGCTCAGGAATGGAACTGTGACCTCCTGGTTCATAGGTCAATGCTCAACCACTGAGCCAGGCTAGCATAGTAGTGATAGCATACCTCAGAGTACTTATATGTTATAAGTAGTAGATTCTAATTAACTGAAGAAAAAATGAGTTTCTGACAATCAAACTTTTCTAAATAGGTTTTGCAGATTTTCTGATTTTTTTGTAGACTTTTATAGGACTTTTTATGTTTTTACAGAGGTAGTTCTCAGGTATGTGCGTATTCAGACCAGGATGTTCTGAATGATAAAGAAGCACTGTTTTAATCTGTTTGAGCTGCTGTAACAAAATAAGCCACAGACTGGGTAGCTTATAAAAATAGAAATTTATTTCTCACAGTTCTAGAGGCTGAAAGTCTGAGATTAGGGTGCCAGCATGGTCAGGTGAGGGCCCTCTTCTGGGGCACAGACTTCTCCCTGTGTGGCAGAAGAGACTAGGGAGCTCCGAGGGATCTCTTTTATGGCAGCACTAATCATATTGCGAAGGGCTCTACCCTCATGACCTACTACTCCCAACTGCCCCACCTACAAATACCTTCACCTTTGGGGGTTAGGATTTCAACAAATCTAGTTTCGGGGAGACACAAACATTCAGACCATAGCAAGCATATAGGACGCTCAGAGAAAGAAAGATTTGGCTTTATGATTTAGGCAATTATTGTCTAATGTTGTGAGATGGTATCTACACAGAAGCTGTAGTAATTACATTGAGCTAAAGATGGGTTGAAGTACTTGAGTACTTTAAAAATATAACAAGGTTGTATTAGTAAAGATAAGTAAATTCCTCACCCCCTTCCTTTTTCCTTGTTTCCTTCCCTCCTTTCCTTCCTTCCTCCTGGTTATTATTAATAATGCACAGGATATCTAAGTTGAAAAATATATTTTACTTTTAATATATTTTTAAATTTATTAGTTATATACTTTCATTCTTGAAGATTATAGAGTTAAGCACACGCAACCATAAAACCACAAATTGCAATAAAAATAGAGTAATGCCTAGGTATGATTGTACCTCTGGAAATTATAGAAACCCACCAATTAAATTTCCAGGTATTCTCAGGTGATACCACATCATTTATGTGCAAGATTCACTATTTTCAGAACAGCAGAGAAAGACATTGTAGATGACAAGAACTATCTAGTAGGAGGTTAAGTTTATTTAGTAGTGAAAGAGTAACCCAGAGAAGGAAGTTGGACCCAAGGGAAAAGAACAAAGTATGAAAGGAAGAGCGAGTTAAAGGAGGAGCCTTCAAACAGTGCAGAAAGGGAAGAGCCCATTTGCTTGGACTGGCTACTCACACATATCTGTTTGAGGATGCATTTAGAATTTGTTTCTTTACATTTTGTAAAAATGCAGAATTGCACATTGTGGACTGTCCTCTGCGGCTGTCGTTGTACTTCTGAATGATGTAGGCATGCTAGGGACATAAAGCTTAAATAGTCTGTGTCATAACTAGAGTTTGATGACAAAAATATATTTCTTTTATGTGCTGGTGCTCAGAGATGTGCACACTCATTGTTCCATTGTCCTCTCCCATTGCTCTTGACAAATAAATCTGTGCACTATGGCAGTACATGTGTGAAGAGTTAAAAAGTGGTTGTGTCATATAACCATAGCAAGTTCGAACATAGTTCACTAATATGAGTTTTTATAGCATTAGAAAAACACACACAATAAAATGTCATCAAGGTGATGAGAAGGGATTCGTAGTAAGCGAAAGCATATTTATATACCAGAACCTTAATCTAAAAGGATCATTCTGTTCCAGGTATTCCAGCCAGGTTCTCAGCCAGTGGTGTGACAGTTACTAATCTATACTGGCTTTGCCTATCATCATTTCAAAGATGGTTAATAACGACTTTTTTTCTCTGTTACTTTGTTTTTATTTTAATTCTTCTGGAGTATCCCTTCTGTGAAAGACTTGCAGCTTCTTGTGACCAGTGGTTAACTGCATACTTCTTTTGGAGTCAGTTGTTTTGCTTTCACTTAGTTGGGCTTATCTTTGAATGATTTTTTGAAGAAGCAGCCTTTGCAACCAAGTCTCACTCTCAGCTGTCAACCTGAGTCCTTATTAGTGCTCTGTTCTCCCTTATGACTCACAGAACTTTGATTGGTTGATGCCTCAATTTCAAAGCTTGCTATCTGTCTCTTCTTTCCCTTTCTTTTTGCCTATTCTTCCTATGCCAATAATTTGTCATTATTTCTTTTTTTAAGTTTTATTGAGATATAATTGACATACATCACTGTGTAAGTTTAAGGTGTATAACACAATGATTTGACTTACATGTATTGTGAAATGATTACCACAATAAATGTAGTTAACATCCATCATATCATTATTTTTTTCCTGCTAGAAAAATCTGTATATCTCTTATACAATTAAAAAATCTTTAGTAAACTTACTAAAATTTTTTAGTATGCTTTAGTAAACATATACATTGTATAATAAAATAAGGAGTCAGACCTGAAAAACTTGCCTTTCTTTCCCTATAGTTTTTATTCTGGTCATCTTGACTAACCTAACTTTTGTAACCTATATTTTTAGTATGTTTAATACTACTACTACTATATATATAGATAAAACATATATCACTAATAAATCAGTCAATAAATTAGTAAACTATTGAATCAATATGTTCAACTCTATGACAGATATAAAGAAGTATAAAATATGATTCTTGCAATGTAAACACATTCAGGCTGTATCAAATGTTGAATTTTAGAGCATTTACTTGTCTTCCAACAAACATTAGATGCCTTATATAATAACTAAAGGCCCGGTGCATAAAATTCATGCCTGGGGGGTGGTCCCTCAGCCCGGCCTGCACCCTCTCGTAATCCAGGACCCCTTGGGGGATGTCCAACTGCTGGTTTAGTCCCGATCCCGGATCTCACAATCCGGGACCTCTAGCTCCTAACCACTCTCCTGCCTGCCTGCCTGCCTGCCTGCCTGATCGCCCCTAACTATTCACCTGCCTCCCTGATTGGCCCTAACCGCCTCTGCCTGCCTGATCACCCCTAACCGCCTCTGCCTGCCTGCCTGATTGCCCCTAACTGCTCGCCTGCCTGCCTGATTTCCCTTAACCACTTGCCTGCCTGCCTGATCGCCCCTAACTGCTCACCTGCCTGCCTGATCACCCCTAATGGCTCACCTGCCTGCCTGATCGCCCCTAACCACTCTGCCTGCCTGCCTGATTGCCCCTAAGCACCTCTGCCTTTGCCCCTTCCACTGCCACCGTGGCTTCATCCAGAAGGACATCCGGAAGGTCGTTTGGCTGTCTGGTCTAATTAGCATATTACACTTTTATTATTATAGATATTAACTAACATGTACTGAATATTATCTATGGACTAGGCACTGTGCTAAAGTTCTTTACATGTGTTACATAATTTAATCTTGTATATAATTTTTGTGAGCTAGGTTTATTATTATTATAGTTACTATTTCATGATGAAGAAAATGAGGCACAGAGGTGAAGTCACTTTCCTAGGGTCACAGAGCTAGTGGGTGCTGGAGTGATTATGTAAGCCAGGTGGGAGACTCTTAAGCACTGTGCTAGAGAGCCTCCATATATTACGTGGTAGGATTATAAATGCATTTTGAGCTGCATTTCTTTGATAAAAGAGGATAATAATTTACTACATTATTAGTAATGCAGTATTACTCTGCGGAATATATTCAAGATCATATATACATATGGGTATATATTTCACAATGTATTTCTGTGTGTGTTTATATTCATTTATTCTTTGGTGCTTTGGAGTTTGGAATTTCATTCAGCAAATATTTTCTGAGCACTTACTATGAGCCAGGCACCATCTTGGCATTGATTGTATATTGATGAATGAAACTGTGTGTGATGGGGAACCAATGGAACTTTTTTATTTTATTTTTTGCCATTGGAACATTTTGAACAAAGGAGTGATATTATTTGACTTAATTTTTAAAAGGATCACTTTGAATGTTGCTGGTAATAAATTATAGGGGAACAAAAGAGTGGGAGAAAAGTGACCATGTAAAAGGCTATTATAATAATCCAGGTGAGAGTTATTTGTGACTTGGAGTAGCAGTGGAGGTGGTGAGAAGCAGTTATATTCTGAATATATTTTGAATGAGGAACTAACAGGATGTTCTAACAGATGGATTTGGAGATGAGAGAAAGAAAGGACTCCAGGATTCTGACTTGGGAAGTTCTAAGGGTAGAGCTGCCACTAAACGGGATGGTAAAGACTTTGGAAGGAATGGGTTAATTCTTTGGTTCAGATTTGTATGTTCTGTATTATGTTTAATTCTGAGCAATGCAAATCTGTTGTCAATCTTTTGGTCTGCCTGAATGTTATACTGTATAGTCACACGTAGTGGGGAGAACAAAAAACCTGGTAAACAGTTCAAGTAGATAGGATTTAGTTGGGGGAATTTTTTACAAAGATATTGGAATAATGAAAAAGCAAAAAAGGAAGGTGAGGCTACTCAGATATTAATAATTATAGGGAGCAGCTACCAGCCATAACACTGGTGGAATAAAAATGCAAGAAATTGGGTTACTTGGACCTGGGAACTTGGAAAAGCTTGTAACTAGGCTTGTACCTCTGGGGAGAGGGTGTGCTGTGTGACTTGTGCTCAGACCACTGAGGGAAACACAGCATGGCTTAGGCTTTAATCACCGAGAGGAGTGTGGCCAGCTGGTGCTGGTATCTCTGCAGGGGTTAGGCAGCTGGTATTGGGAGTGTGTAAGAAGCCATCGCTGGGAATGTAAAATGTAAAATGGTGCAGCCATAAGTGTGCTTTGCTGCTGGAGTGATGCTGACAGGAGCTGGAAAAAGGAAGTCTCTCTTCTCCTCCTCCCACCTTCTAATTTCCCACTAGTCCCTCTCATTGGCAGAACCTAATAGGAAGCCAGCTGGCAAGGGAGCCTGGGAAATATAGTGCCCCAGAATCACAGAGCAGAGGATTGAAGGGTGATGTGAGTCAAGAGACAGTAAGTAAATAACTGGCACATGTACTCTGGATGTTAAGATGAATAAAAATTTGAGACCTTTTATTCCATTGAAATGTTCAGTAGAGTGGAACACGTTACATTTTAAGCCATAGTACTTTGGTATTTGTTGATGACAAATATTTATAGGTTTAGCTTTTAAGTTTGGTGTTAAAGAGGATAAAAACTGATTAATTGAAAGAATGGTTTGGTTTTCAAAACTTTTAAGCTATTTATTCCATCTCTAATCAAGAAATTAGTCATTAATTCATTCAGCTAAATGTACTGTATATTAAACATTTGTCACTTGCTAGGTACTACCAGTCTTGCACTTAACGTATATTAGTGAATATGACAAATAACTTTAGTTCTCATGGAGCTTAAATTGACAATGGGAGAGACAGATAATAATAAGCACGATAGTTGCCCAGCTGGCGTGGCTCAGTGGTTGAGCGTTAATGTATGAATCAGGTCATGGTTCGATTCCTGGTCAGGGCACATGCCCGGGGTTGTGGGCTCGATCCCCAGTATGGGCGTCCAGGAGGCAGTTGATCAATGATTTTCTCTCATCATTGATGTTTCTATCTCCCTTTCCCTCTCCTTTCCTCTCTGAAAAATATTTAAAAAATAAGCATGATAGTAAGTAAATTATATAGTATATAGGAAGTCTTTGAGTGCTATGGAAAAAAATAGTTGGATAAGATGACTTGATAGTGCAAGAAAGCAATTTTAAATAGGATGATTAGAGCAGGACTCATTGAGAAAATGATATTTGAGCAAGGAGTTGAAAAAGGTAAGGGAGTTAGTCAAAAGAGGGGAAAATGTCATTTTCCTTTTTTTTAATAGTAGCCATCCTAATGGATGTGATGTTGTATCTCATTGTGGTTTTGATTTGCATTTGCCTCATGACTCATAAGGTTGCATATGTTTATTGTCCATAAGTAGATCTTTGAAGAAATGTCTATTTAATTCCTTGCCCATTGTTGAATTGGGTTGTTTGTTCATTGAGTCATTTAATTCCTTATCAGATACATGGTTTGAAATTTTTTTTCTCCCATTCTGTGGGCTCTCTTTTCACTCTCCAGATAGTGTCCTTTGATGCACTTACATTGTTTAATTTGATAAGGCCTAATTTATCTACTTTTCTTTTATTGTTTGTGCTTTTGTATCATACCCAAGAAGTCATTGCAAATCCAGTGTCATAAAGATTTTCGCTATGACTTCTAAGGGTTTTATAGTTTTAGCTTTTAAGTTTAGGTCCTTGATCCATTTTGCGTTAATGTCTGTGTATAGTGTAAGTTAAGGGTTCAACTCCATTGCTTAATAGATATCAAGTTTTCTCAGCAACATTTGTTAAAAACACATCTGTTTACTTTTTATCTGAACATTTTGTGAATTTAGATATTGGGAAAATGAAATTAGATATTTATAGTTTTTAGTGATTGTCTAGTGTTCAGCACTCTTTTGGTATGTCTCTGTTGCCTGCTATAATTTGCAAAACATAATAAAAACTCTAGTTAATTGAAGAATTATTTTGTGGCCAATAGACAGTTAAAAGAATATTGTATTATTTTTAATACTTTCTAGGAAAGTTGCTTCTGTTATGTACATGGGCTTTATGTTTGTGTATATATATGTTACCACAAAGTGCTCTACAATAATTTTTCTGTACGCTACGATCAGTGTTTAGTCCACTGGAAATGTTGGCCATTGTGACTTTATGTACATATTTCTGCCTATAAGGTCCTGTTGTTAACCACTCATTTTCATATTGAGATGTGTCTAAGCTGGGGTGATATTGAAAGGTGTATTCCAAGGTGATTTGTAATTGTTTGGGATAATTGTCTGAGGTAAATCTCATACTTTACTGCTCAATTCTCTCTTACTTTTGCCTTGTGCTGTGGTTATACATTACTGTCTGTGGTTTGAGAGCCAGTTTTTTCCTTTAAGCCCCAAGGGAGAAAATGTGGTTGCATTCTGTGTCATAACTGTGTGAATGGCTTGGGCTCCCCGTGGCATCATTAGGGATCTTAGTAGAGAGCATGCTGTCTCTCTTAGCCTGGTCTGTGGGAGAGTACATTTAGAATATTGTTCTTTCCTGTGCTCTTGTTAGCTTGACAGAGATAGTTTCAAAAAAATAAGATAATGCAGTGTGCTTCAAGTAAGGAAACAAAGCAAAACCAAAATCAGAACACACATAAAAGCAAATGTGCTTCAGCAAGATCCAACCTATACCTTAGATCTAGTCTGAGGAGGTAGACTGCAAATTTAGATTTCCCTTTTCTACTTATTTCACTTGAATAAGCTTCACTTGTATGAACCAGTTATTCTAGCAAACTTCTCATTTCTATACCACCTATATCAGCTGCCATCTTTATAGGAATTATTGATTATTTAATTTTTGTTGACTCAATGGGGTCACCATACTTTGATGAAAGCTTGTAAGGTGTTTTGATGGTTTTATGCTCCAACATTTGTCCTGTGATTATTGTACATGGGTTACAAATTTGGGACCTGACATTACTATTATGGAAAAGAAATGAAAGAACCAGATAGAAAATTTATAAATTATAACACGATGTTCATTAGAAAGACTTTTACATTAAACAGTGATTCATTTTGAGTACTACATTTACTTAGTAAACCTGTATGTATCTCAATGTAGAAAGAAAATAATTATGATAGACTATGGATTATCAATTAATATATCCCCTATTATAGTTGTTGAATAGTGAAAGCCTGGGATTTGGACCTGGGTATAAATCTTTATTCTGTAATTTACTTGCAGTATTCTTAAGCCTTTCTGAATATCAGGTTTTTTGTTTGTATTTATCAAATAAGCTGGGAATAATATTACTATACCTGTCATAGACTTGGAGGATTAAATGAGATATTATTTGCATCTCTTTTTTTACTTGAAATAGTTTTTTATAGTATGAAAAGCATTTCTCTATGTGGGATTTGATTTTGTTGCATGTAGATGATTTTACAATTCATTCCCTTTTCAGGATGTCAGGATCCAAGAAGAATAGGAGTCCTTTTTAACCAGTCCCTAGCAGCTGATTAAACACTGTACGGGAGAACTGGGAAATATGAAAGATGGCAAATGAAATCCTGGCAGAGAGAACAGTCTAATCCCAAAGGACATTTTCAACAATAGCCTGGGCCCTATGCCTAGTACTTAGAGGGGCCTGTGGTAAGACACTCTTGCCCCTCACTGTACCATTTCCAGAATCTTATTCGTTAATGCTTGGCTTTATTAATAAAGTCATGACCACTTGTTAGGCACTGCATATGGTTGGTTGTGATTTCCAGCTGCCCTTTGGGCTAAATGTAAACAGTGAGTAGATTGTTATGTTCTTCTATTAAGCTTAAAGCTGTGATCTCATGTCTGTGCCACATATGCCAGCAACCAGAAATATACCCTTTTCCCAATCTCACGGAAGAGAAGCAGCACCGTGTCTGAAACGAGTCTGAATTCATTAGTCGAAGGGCTTCCTATTTTTCTATTTATTGAAACCAAAGAACAAAATAAAGGCATAAAAAGTCATGAACATCGTCAATAGGATGTCAACATGACTCCAAACAGTATATTATATTGTCAAGATGAACATTTAATCTGGTGACTGCAACTTCTACATGTTTGGCTTTTCTTAAAAGATAGAAATGCAGGCAATAATCCAACAATCCACAGTCACAAAGAGAGCCTCCGTGCAGTGGACGTGAAATAAGCATAACCGTTGGAGTGACTATGAACATACCCGCTGATAGAACTGGCTCCTAAACTCTGGCTCAGTTGCTAATATGCTGCGTTAATTTTTGCTTTAATATGTTGATCAGGGATGCTGTTATTGTTGGTGGTGATTTTTTCGTTTTAAATCAGCTTATACTGCTTGATATCACAGATGTTTTGACTGTTCACATGGTATGAATGCTAGATAAAGCCCTGAAGTTCTAAACTCTCTAGCAGAGGAAATTTATAATAATGATACCATTTTGCACCATACAAGCAAGAGACTTTTAGGTGTGTACATATGTAAACATGTTACTTATTCTTCATAGGAATTTCACAGGAGAACGGTTCCATTTTCAGATGAGGAAACTGTTTGTTTAAAAGTTTGAACAACTTGCCAAGATCACAGAGTCTGGACTTATCCCTAGGGCTATGTGACTCAAAAGTTTTGATCTTTCTGCTGTGTCACACTGCTTTTTGCCTCTTTTAAACTGATTTTACAAGTTGGCTTTATGCCTCTGAAATAAACAATAATTCTGACTACTAGTACTAATAGTGAAGTGTACTACCTTACATATGTATGGTGTTTTATACTTTCAAATTGATTTTATGGCCACTCATTCATGTGTTCCACCTGAGTACTTTTGAGGTAATCAGGGTAAGTACCATTATCCATATTTTACAGATGAATAAATTAACCCCAGAGAAGTGACAGAGCTAGAACTGGAGTTCAAGTCTTGTTGCTCCCAACTCAGTGCTTCTATGCAGTTCATTACTTCCTTGGAGAAGCTTGACTGCAGAGGGGATTAGCTTTGTAAGTGCAGCTTAGAAAAATTCTCTTCAGCTAGCCTAGTAGGTAAAGTTTTTCTTTCCCTGAAAATGCAAGTCTTTGGGCCATCCAATTATTTTCCCGGGAAACCTCACCTGGGAAGGCCTTGTTCTACAAGGCCTCACACTTTTTCTAGGGATAGGGTTATTCTTGCTGAGTAGTGAGCTTAGGTAATTCCTGCTAGAATCTTTTGGGCCAGAAGCTGTTAAAAATTCTCTAGCCCAGTGATGGCGAACCTATGACACGCGTGTCAGAGGTGACACGTGAACTCATTTTTTGTTTGATTTTTCTTTGTTAAATGGCATTTAAATATATAAAATAAATATAAAAAATATAAGTCTTTGTTTTACTATGGTTGCAAATATCAAAAAATTTCTATATGTGACACGGCACCAGAGTTAAGTTAGGGTTTTTCAAAATGCTGACACGCCGAGCTCAAAAGGTTCGCCATCACTGCTCTAGCCTAACTGGAATAGAGATTTCAGGAGGAGCAAAATATACATTTAAATAACCCATGGACACAGATAATAGGGTGGTGGAGGCCTGGAGTGGGGGCAGGGGGGGCTATAAGAGATCAATGGGAGGAAAAGGGGACATATATAATACTTTCAACAATGAAGATTTTAAAAAAAGATATATAAAGAGAAAATGTACATAAATATTTAAAAAATGAAATTTCCTTATAGTTACTTTTTTGGGTAATGTAATATGCCAGTAGTAAAATATACTAGGTATAGCTTCTGAGTGTTAGTGGGAATTTAAAAAAATTAACAAATCCTTTTTACCATCAAGGAACCTGAAGGACACAGTGTGGTGATGGAAAATAATGTTGGGCTATGTGTTAGAGGAGTTGGGTTTCAGTGCTAGGTCTGCCCTGCATTGACTGTGGGACTTCAGGCAAATTTCTACCCTTCTCTGTTCAGTCCCCTCATTTGAAAAGTGAGGAAATAGAACTAGGTGACTTTTAAGGGTACATTCATCTCTAAATTCTGAAATCTTATCTCATGACCCCAATTAGAGAAAAAATTTGTTAAATTGTGTGGTTCTAATAAGTAAGTAAAGATACAGAGCGAAAATGTAGAGACTCACTCTTGGGGAGCTGACTTTAGTAATTGAATAGTCCCTAAAAAATGTCTTAAGTGTTTTAGAAAAATTGTTAGGGGTTCATAGAATAGTCCTAGGTTAGGGTGTAGTTTTTAGCACTACCACTTACCATCTGTTTAACCACTGTTAACTATCCCGAATCTCAGTTTCCACATTTGTAATATAGTGATTACCTCCAGTCACTTAAAAATCTTTACTGAACATTAAGAATTATGCTAGATACTGAGGCTAGAAGGTGATTCCTTTTCCTTTAGGTGCTCAAAGTGTCCCCCTACCAAGCACACTTGAAACTTAAGCCTTTTTTCTAGTAGTGGAACCATAGAGTCTTCCAGGTGGAAGAAATCTTGGAGGTAATTTAATTTGGACTTAGAATGCAAGCTCATGAAGGCAGGGACTTCATTTTGTTCACTACTTTATCCCCAGGATCTAGAATAGTGTCAGGCATATACTTATACATCCTGAATTAATTCATAAAAGAATAATAGTGAGAAGAATAGTTGGGTGAAGTAGAGCCTTCCTTATCTGGAACCAAGTGTTTACATGTTCGACTGGCAGTGTTCCAAGGCTATGGAACTGGAGTTGTACACAGGGATATCCTCTGTGAGCATTGTCACACTGGCTGCCTCTGCAGTGAGGTGTCTGACTTGTCATTCCTTGCATATGAATGCTGAAAGAGTTTTATGTGTTAGTTCTGAGAAAGGGTAGGTTTGTGTGTTGATCTCTGTTGCCAAGTAGCTCAGTTGGTTAGAGTGTCCTCCCAATTCATCAAGGTTGGGGGTTTGATCCTTGGTCAGGGCACATACAAGAATCAACCAAAGAATGCATAAATAAGTGGAACAACAAAATTGATGTTTTCTTTTCTCTCTCTCTCAAAATCAATCAATAGCCCTAGTCAGTTTGGCTCAGTGGATAGAGTGTCGGCCTGTGGATTGAAGGGTCCTGGGTTTGATTCTGGTCAAGGACACATGCCCGGGTTGTGGGCTCAATCCCCAATAGGGGGTGTGCTGAAGGCAGCTGATCAATGATTCTTTCTCATCATTGATGTTTCTATTTCTCTCCCCCTTTCCCTTCCTCTCTGAAATCAATAAAAATACATATATAAAAAATAAAATCAATCAATAAATAAAAGTTTAAAAATTATAGAACTCTGAAGCAGGCAGTTTCCTTTACTTTGCAGCATAAAGTTCTATAGCCATAACAAAATCTAGATAGACTTGCCTGCTTCTACATTTTTCTTTCAACTTTAGACCCCAGCTCCCTATACTCTTCATCATACATGCAGTACACCACACAACTATTCTGCATAATTATGCGTTACTTTATTTTCCTCTGGAGAATGATTTTTGTTTCCTATATGGGAAATTGCTTTATTTTCAAGGTTCTAGATTTTCTCTGGTTTTCCTTTGGCATTTCCCTGAATTGAATCTTGGGGCTTATTTTTCATGTGTCTTTGATCTCTGTGGTGGTTCTGTGTTACAGATTATTACACTGTCCCGACCCACGAGGAGAGGTGGGGATTCCTCCAGAGAGCAAAGAGAGATGAGACCTGTCATTCCTATGCTTCAGTCTTTGTCTATTTTGAAATTACTATTACTTTTTTATTTTCAATATCACAAGCGCCTCTTCTTTTCCAATTTGTTCAAGAGACAACCACATGATACAAGGAAAGGAGGCTTGTCGTAGAGGACTGGGAATTTAGGTGTAGCTTTACCACTTTCGAGCTACATAACCATGGAAAGTTTTTTTCTCTGGGCCATATTATAAAGGCTGATTTTGTAGAGATAATAGCATTACTGATTTCACCAGATTATCGTATGAGTTAAAAGAAATAAGGTACAGGAAAAGGTTTTGTAAATTATAAATTATGAATTATATATAAACCTATATCACTTCTACTTACCATCATCTCTAAATAATAAATACTTTCTTATTGCCTTTTAAAAAGTAGAAATGTGTCTCGTACTTTTCTTCCTGACTTTTGCAACAACCTAATAAAGTTCAAAAGATTTGGAAATCCACATTCTGTTTTCCATGTTTCCATTCTGTTCTCCTTGAACTCTTCATCCGGCCCATTTCTTGAAGCTCTGAACAGCTGTTGTGTGTCCATCCAGAGGTGATGGTGTTTCCCTGGTTCATGATGACATGATTCTGGTGTAGAGTTGCAAAGTTTTTGCTAACAATCGTTGCTCACTCTGAAGTATGCTGTATAATTTGGTGTATCAATGAGAGAAAGTCGTCATGGATGCTTTATAAATCACAGAACCTTTGTGTGAAAATGGCACACTTGGCACACTCTAATTTTTTTTTAGAAAGAGAAATACTTCTCAATTTATTTATTTTTTGCTTCTTATTTTCCCAGCATCTTTGTATCTGCTGCTCAGGTTTTCTACTATAAGCAGACTCTTCTTCCCGTATCTCCTCCCAACTTCTCCTATGTTTATAGCAGAAGTAATGAGTGGGTCTTAACATTTCCAAGGCATGAGAGTTGTTTAATCTTAGAACAATGTCTATTTGAGTGAAAATAGCATGTAAAGTAGTCAAGCGAACGTTGACTCTGGAGTGAGACTGCATGGATTTGGATCCTGACTGTGCCACTTATTAGCTGTGTGATTTTGGACAAGTCACTTAACTTAGTTCCTCAGTTCCCTCTGTAAAATGGGCATAAGAATACTACTTACATCATTGGATCATTGATCATTATGAGGACTGAATACACACACACACACACACACACACACACATACTGTTGTTAGCATTATGACTGAAAACTTCCTACTATTAAAGTATATTGGAGCAAATCTGTACATTAGTGAGACCTAATATGTGCTTAGGATTCTGCCAAGTCCTCGAGGGATACAAATTATATAACAGAATGCTTATCCCCCTCTAGAGGCTTATTGAGAGTAGTGTAAGATATTTGGATGGTACTAACTGCTGAAGAACCTGCTACAGGGCACTTATATGAAGTCACTGATTGGGACATAGAACACAAACAGAACAGGGAACTGACAAATACAAATCTGTCTTCATCAAGGAAAATGAATGTTACACAAATAATTGCAATAGGCATGCAATGATGGGCTATGTTTCTGAAAGGCTTCTTGAGGAGGTAAGCTATTAGCTGAGCCTCAGAGGTGGAATCTGGAAATGTAGAGATGGGGAAGGGTCTTATGGGGAAGGAGGAGTAGGGAACCGGAATATGCGTATCATAATATGGTGGAACGGGTGCAGCCAAACACACCAGGGTTAAAGCTCTGGTGCTGCTTCTAATTGGTTTTGTGACCTTTGGTAAATTACTTAATCTCCCAGAGCCTATATTCTCTACTGTAAAGTGGGTACAATGACATTCACTCTTTTAGGTTATTATGGGCATTAGAGCTAACCTACACAAAGCAGCTAGCGTAGTTCTTAGCATACAGTCAGCATTCAGTAAGTGATATCATTGGGACTACAGTATAAAAGTTAAAAGCTTGGGATTTATAGTCAGAACAAGTTGAAATCTTCTCCACCATTTATTAGCATTATAACCAAAGCCAAGTTACTCTAAGCCTCACTTTACTCATCTGAAAATGGGGATAACTTATAGCGTTATTGTGGAGTTGTTTGAGATTTAATGAGACACTTTGAAGCATACATAACAAGCATGGCACATAGTATGTACTCAATACACTTTAGTTATTATGTTATTTTTATTCGTGCAGCATCTCTGTTCTTCCTCTCAGATATTTCCTTTGTGATTATTCATATGCTTTCTTCCTTTCCTCCCCCCTCTCTTTATTTACCTTCTTTCAACAGCATTTATCAGTGGTGGTTGTAGAGACTAAAAACAGAGACTTGAAGGAATGTGGAGGTAAAAGAAACTGGTCAGCACCAGCCCGCATCACATGTCCAGCAGAGCACCAAGGCCCAGATAAGAGAAGGGCAGTTAAGCACACAAATACACATGACAGGAGCATAAACACATACACAACATTCTGGATGACTCATCTTTCTTAAGAACACTAAAGATTTTTTTCTTAAGGGAAATTCAGATCACATTATTCCCCTGGTTAAGTTCCTTTAGTAATTTGCTATTTCCCTAAGGATAAAATCCAAACTACTTTGAATTGCATTTGAAATCCCCTGTAATCTGTTGTCAGCTCTTCCCACTGGATTTTTTCCTGTTACTTTCCACCATGCATCGCATATTTCAGCCCCTTTGAAATTCTTCCCCTTCTTTGAATGTAACCATATTCTTTTATATCTTCTTGCTTTAAACATCCTGAAATGTCCATTCCTCTTATTTCCACCAGACAAACTTGTACTCACCCTTTAGGATCTAGTTAAATGGGACATCTCCTGAAATGCCTCTCATCCCTCCAAAATGAATTATTTTTTCCTTCCTTTGGTCTTCCACGATACTTTTTAAGCTTTCAAGCACCTGGTCACTTATCATACCACCTTGTCATGATTTATATTCCATGTATTTCTCACTACACTTTTAACTATTAGATGGCATTCTCTTATTTATATGCCTCTGAATATTTGGCAGTCAGTACAGTACTTGACACCGAGCAGGTAGTCAGTAAATATTTGTAGCCTCAATAAGAGAGTAGTAGGCACATAACTGACAACTTCTCTGGTTCACTAGCCAATTTTTAGGATTTCTTCTACTAGCGTTGCCTTAGTGATAGGCTCATAGGATTTCAGTGTTGGAAACACACATTACTTTATAGATAAAGAATTGAGGCCAGAGAGAGAACTTTCCTTTTCCTTCAGGTGGAACCATGGCTGTTTTCCTTCGAAACACAGTGGCAAACTACCGCTTAAAAGGAAATTTATTTAAAAAATCCTGCTAGTTTCCTTTCCTCTTATGACCAATCTTCCAGATTATATCCCCACGTACTTCTTATTTAGGTATTCTTTGTAGACCAGTAATGTGGGCCTGAGTTAATACTCAGCCACTTGATCTGCTGTGCATATGTTTATGCGTTACACATCTTGTGTTCTGCTCAGGTGCTGGGCACATGCTAAAACCACCTTGGTCTCCTTCTAGTTTCCCTGCTTTGTTTGCTATAGCACTTCTCTGTTGGCAGAACTGTTCTTTAATAATAAAACTGAGAATTTTCTTGCATTTTTAAAGGTAGAATGTATTTTTTTTCAGATAAAAACACAATAATAATTTATGCTGCCATTCTGTAGTTTTGAGAGTTGTCAGTGACAGAAGAATGGTGTGGAGATTGTTCCTAGTTATAGTTTTATTAGTAATGTGCTAATATTTAATGGTTCATCAGGACTGGATTCCTTTGAAAAGAAAACTGTCTAATGTAGTCAGAGATGTCTTTTGTTCACTGTGGCTCTGGTCCTTTTTGGGGAGTAAATCAGCTTTCTATGTATACATTCTGGATGGGAGCTGTAATAAGTGAGCACATGTTGCAAATGCTGTGACCTTCAGTCAACTAGAGAAAGATACCTCTTCTAATCAAAGGCAAAAGCCACGCTCTTTCTTGTTGTAACTTACTGTTGACACAAGAAAGGCCAGAGAGATTGACATCAATCTCTATAGAAACCATTAACCAATGCTGAATAAATCTGCAGCATTGAATCCATATGCATGCTTGCTTTTATTATTCTTGACCTATGGG
>NW_005871172.1:2759723-2812677 GCF_000147115.1 Myotis lucifugus
ATTTACTCCTTTTTCTGTCATATATTTCTTTGCCTTTTTCTGAGTAACACACAATCCTACATTTATTCTCCATCATGCCTGGCAAGGTTCAAAACATTCATTTGTTTCTTTCTTTATCCAGGTGTCCTAGAAACCTTACTGTTTGTGCATTCGGTCCTTAGGCAAGTTTATCTTAATGTTGGAACTTTCAGCTTCACATAGTGCAAATAGTGATCTTAAGCTACATGTGGGGTAGAATAGTGTCTGTCATCTTTGTGAACTTTGGTACAGTTAAGAATACCTACTTTGTGTTAATGAATTCACTAAAATGCCAAACAGTCAGGCTAGGATATCTATGATTCCTCAAGTTGATTTTCTAAAGTAAATTGTGGTGAGAGAAGAGCTTTAAGGTGAGCTGTTCCTTCAGCTCGTGAGACTGTTCTGGGGTAGCATTCTAGTAGGAACATGGTTTTGGACCTGATTTGGAAATGAAAAATGGTGTGAAACAAAAAAATATGTCTCAACATTTAAAATTTCAGGCCAGGTATTATTCATTCATCAGGGCAATTGTTTCTCCCAAAGAAAAGCGAATAGTTAAGCTTGGAAAGGTATTGGTGAATTTCATAGGATATAGTAGCTTAGACTTTTTATTTATTGTCAAATTAATTCAAGCACTGATAGCTATTCTAGTATACTGAAATGCTGCTTCGGTTTAAAAATTAATTCTGAGGAAATGGGTATAGACTCTAAATTCTTGGACTGCTTTGGTTGAAAATAGAGGAAATAGGTTAATTGCAGGAGTTCTGATACCCAGAGCCCAGAACTCTGTTATCATTAGGAATACAATATTCAGCAGCAGATGCTGTATGCTTTGGTCTCTTCTATATAAACAGTAATTCCCTCTCATTACCTACCCCTTTTGGGAAGTAGTAGCCTATATATTTTACTCTGTGGGCATGGTCCTAGTCACTGGTCCACTCAGTGTTAGGTCACAGGTTACCACTAGTTCATGGAACTTTTATGTATTGTGATTTGTAAAAATTCAGAATCTCTTCTTTTTAAAATAATTTTTGTGTTTTGAGTAAAATAATTTTTCTGTAAAGTGTTGTTTTTAAAAGAAGAAGTTAGCATTCATTTAATACCTACTAAATACTAAGTACTTACACATATGTTAATTTAACTTTCACAGCAACTCTTCAAGGAATATGTGTTGTCTCTAATTTTACAGATAGGGATATGGAGGCTCAGAGAGTTAAGTAACTCCTCAGGTTCACAGATCTAATAAATGAGAGGCCTGGGTTTAAATCCCTCCTCCAAACCTTTCCACTATACCACAGTTTTCCTTCTGGCAGTAGATTCTGTGAAGATTGGTAGCAGTTTTCCAGTTCTAGGCACCATGGGTGCCAATAAATGATTTACTTTCGAAGTAATGTAAAAAAAAAAGTCAATAGATTAGACATGATAATTATAAATGTTTTTCAATTTTGGGAACTTGTGAGGTGGTGCTTACATCAGAAGAAAAAACAGAACTGGAGAAATGATGCAGGATTCTTTCCCACAACATGCTTGGGAAAACTAGGAGCTCGGTGGCTTGGTAGGTGTGTCTGTAAGGTACTAGGTAAAGAATAGTCATACTTGCCTTTTATAATGGTAACTCAGATAACTCTGTGCAGTAATTAGTAGAAATAATTGATTTCTCATGTCCTAGTAGAGCTGTTTATGATAATATACTAGTACTACTAGCAAATGCTAGTGAGAAGGCAAATAGCTATAAGGAAGGAAGGAGTAGTGGAATTAGTGAGGGAGAAATACAGGATAGCAGCACTTTAGTTTATTTTTGTGTGTGAAAGTGGACTGCTTGGTGTTTACCAAAAAATGTGAAATATTGGGTTGACAGTGAAACCTTTCTTCATCTTTCACAGATAATTTATAAAAATGCATGCCTTTGTGTATGGGCCTTTTCTATTACTTTCCCCCAGAAGTTAGGGTGTATGTAATGTTATATGGTAGTCAGATTTTAAGAGACTATCTAAGTTACTCTGCATTTCCTGAAATGAACTCTAGACAGGTGGTGTGTTAAATATATACTACTCAGGTACCTCATCTTGTTTTCCCTGAAGGCTGTCCTCACATTTACTTTTGTAGTGAAACAGCTTCAGTTGTACCTGAGGCTTCTTTTGTGGCTTCTCTGGTAAGAGCTAGAAGGTAGAAATTGGATCTCATACTTCTCTGGACGTTGAAATAAAGGGGCAGTGACACCCTTATCTTATCTCACAATCATCTGTAAAGAATATAATTAAATGTTGATCATTTAGGCTAACCAGAAAAAGCATGGTAGGGAAAGCATGGATAGTTAACATCCAACAAATATTTGTAATAAAATTTATGGTATAAAAACTGTAGCTGCCTGACTAGCATGGCTCAGTGGTTGAGCATCAACTCAGGGAATCAGGCCTAAGTTGGCAGTCAGACATCCCTCTGGCAGCCTGAGAGCCCTTGGGGGATGTCTGACCGATGGCTTAGGCCCATGGGGAACGGGCCTAAGCTGTTAGTTGGACATCCCTAGTGCTGCCGCGAAGGTGGGAGAGGCTCCTGCCACTGCTGCTGCGCTGGCCAGCCAAGAGTCGGCTTCTGACTGAGTGGCGCTCCCCCTGTGGAAGCACACTGACCACCAAGGGGGCAGCTCCTCTGTTGAGCGTCTGCCCCCTGGTAGTCAGTGTGCATCATAGCGACCGGTCGTTCGGCCGTTAGGGTCAATTTGCATATCACCCTTTTATTATATAGGATAGTGATGTCATATATTTAAAAAGGATATGTAAGCTAGTATACATTAATTGTTGAATAAGTGGTATAAAAATAATTTTCAGAGCACTTATTAGGTGTGATTAGGAGAAGGGTGGATCATAGCTACCTGGAATATTCTCAGTTGGTTTCCTACTGATATGAAAGCAAGGTGAGGGAAGTACGGCAAGGAAAAGGCTGGGAGGCAGTAATAAATGAAGTCTGAGTAGATCAGTCTCGTTAGAGTAAAAGGTTAAAGTCTGAGAATGATGCTCTTCTAAATGTGAATGAATGAGGGAGGGTGTTGAGGAAAATAATGATGCATCTAATTTTAAGTTTGTTGACTATGATATAGCAAAGTACATCTTGGTATAAATATCTAGCAGTCATTTGAGGACTGTTGTATTGCAAGGAAATGAGAGAGAGATCAGTGTTGGGGATATAGATGTAAAAATCAAATGATTTAGAAGTTAAGGAATGAGATGTTTGGTAGAAAGAATATACAGAAAGAATAATGTTTAGGTTGGTAGCATTAACATGTAAGTAGTATTTCTGTGATTATCTATTCATCTTAATTTTAAAATATAAGCTAATTTGCACACCTCTTCTCTCCAATTTTCCCTTTCTCTTTCTTTCCAATATTATTGATGGTCTGCAATGTGGTGTGCACTGTGTCAGGTACTGGGAACCCAGTAATGAACAAGACAGACATGATCCCTATTCTCATGGAACATATAGAATAAGCTTCTTTTTGTATATAAAATGAAATCTTTTTAAGTTTTCTATTTTTCTCCCACTTACTATATGCTTATGATATTATCTCTGCAAGCCTCTCTGGGTCTGGAAGACATTCTGTGACAACAGGTTTCCATTTTTATTTTCTTCCTGATACTTTTTATTATTATTGTATTGTAACAAATATTATGTAGGAACATAATTTTAGGAATGTATTAAGTTGTTCATCATTGAAGTTAAAAGAAAAGCACTGATTATACCCCCTTTACTGGGAAGTTTTTATTGTATCAAGCTTATAACGAGGATCCCTTGAAAAAAAAACTTTGTTACATTACTTGAAAGTTGGCAAGGTCAAGAAAAAAATCTTTTCTTAAATGATGTGAAATTTATCTCAAATCGCCATAAGACTTCCAACTAGAGATTGGACTTTCCCTTTTTTCCTGTTCCTCCCATCCTTATTCTGCTTCTGATTTAACCACACAGTCAATCCAGTGTTTTCATCCAACCTTTTCTCCTAAAAAATAACTCTTCCCTAACTAATTGGAAGAATAAAAGAACAGGATTGCAATGTGAGAGTGATTGGCCATTTCAGATTTGTAAAGGATGAAAGCATCATTCTAAGGAATGATCTATCCAACTGCAAATGTCTGAATTTATACACGAAGGTTCAAGCTCAAGGGAATCTTATGCTGTTGATGGTCCCTAATTCATTCCACTTTTACTCTGTTGCAGTTCTTCCTGCTCTCCCTTAACAGATTCATTTTTTGGTTAGAGAATTTTAAATGATATTATTTAAAACAGAGGTATCAGGTAAAAATGGAATATTAGGCATTAGCTTGTAAGTATGGTGTACTTTTCTGATAAAAATAAGGCATTATTAATGAAAGAAGAAAATCCCTATGTTATGTTTAGAGAATGGGAAGAATAGTTTTTGATACATTGGAAGAAAGATGTACATATGAATGTTTAAAATTTTGAGTTAGATAATTTTGTTTGGTTGGATCAACATTTATATTTATAACTTAGGAATCTTCAAGGTATGGAAGAAGAATGTGGAATTTTCAGTGCTTTAATACTAACCAAGCTTTGGATTAACTGAAATCATTTTGATAGTGAACCAATCTAGTCACCAAATTTGGATGAGAATTCCAGATATGGAGTATCTCAGTAATAGTTGTGGACATGTATCCTACGCTTGGTTATTTTTCTAAACTTGGATAAAGATGCTACATCGATTTTGTGAGGTAAATTTTCAACCTCAAAAATACAGGCTACTTTAGAAGATAAAAATAAAGCATAACTTTTTTCTCTTCAGGAAAAATTAAGACAAAAGCTTTTGAGGTTGGATTCAACCTGTGTATTCAACCTTCAGAAATGTTTCTAGTCTAGAAAGAAATCTCTGAAAGCATGGTTTTTCTAATGGATGTGCTGCTGATGTACACTTAACTTTATCAGCCCACATGGCAGTGATACAATTTGCTTGCCATCTACTCTTGTCTGGAAAGTTGTGGTGCTCTTATTGGTATTTGTATTCACTTTGTATGAATTGGTCTTTCTTGTTGTTTTTCATTTTAATTTAATGTAAGACTAATAAATCGTATCGTTAAATAACATAATCATAGCATTCAGCATTAAAATGCACTCCTTTTGGGGGGAACACAGATAGATGTGTTTACTCTGCAGAGGGATTTAGATTTGATTTTTTGTTTTCTTCATGGTAATTATGTTTGCACTTTGCTGATCACTAGTTATGCATTATTACAATGGAAGGTGACAATTTGATTGTCTTCAATTGGAGAAACAAGTAATTTTATATTCACTAAGCTGTCAGGTAACACTAACTCACAGTACTAAGAGCTCCTGGCATTGTGGCTTGGCACCTATATTTAACTGCTTTGATGCTTGTGTAACCTCTGCTGAATCAGAAATACTTTGCCTGCTGGAAATGGTTTTCAGGGTTGTACAATGAGGTTTTCATTAAGTAGACAAACTGAAAATGAACTGCAAAGCCACAGTTGTTTCTCTCCTCCCCTTCCCCTTCACCCCTCCTCCTTCACTTCCACTCTCCTTCCCTCACCCTCTTTTGTGCCCCTCCCCCTTCCTCTTCCTCCTCTTATTAGACTGGAACCTGAAATTTATACCTTATGTCATTATATACAAGAAAGGAATTGCTGGATTGCTTTGGATATAATGCCTTCTACTCTGTCTGGAAAGTTGTGGTGCTCTGATTGGTATTTGAATTCACTGTTTATGAATTGGTTCGAAAGGAGAACTCCAGAGATTAGCTTCTTTATATAATCTTGTTCATTGTCACCTTGTGTGAGCTTTCATTTTTTTTTTTAAACAATCTAGACAATTTCATTTTTTTTTCCTGGCAGTATTAAGAAGTGGAAAATAGAGGTAAGAATGAAAAAGTATACAGTGACTTCCTACCTTTTCTTTATGAGAACTTATTGCTCTGGTTTATAATTGTTATTAATAATTAGATAAAATATCTTGTAATTGGGCTTCCATACTAGTGTCTTTCAAGTGGGAAAAGACATGTTTGGTTTTCACTTTAGCAATTATGATTCTCATTTCGTGAGAAGAGGAAATTCAAAGTGGACGTGTATAAATAAATTCATTCTCTTATTATTTTATACGTCTTTCTTTCACTCAAGCCATAATGAGCGAGGTCTTTCAGTTGAGTTATAAAGTCATTGTGCTTGATTAGAATCCTCCAATTTAGTGTATATTTATAGTAGCTATTGTTTGGTTTTGCTCTTATTGTTGTGACTGATTTTGTTTATATATTTTGGGCCCGGCTTTCCAAACCAAAGATCCCAACAAGTTACCAGTAAATAAACCGTGAGAAAAATTCCATATTATTTTTATCAGGCAAAACCTCTATCAGATAGAGGTTACATTAAATCAAGTTGTTTTGATCCTGGGAAGAAACTGGATACTCAAGAACACATGTAATAAATATAGGTTTTCCATAGGCAGTTCGGCAGGCAGGCCAGTGGTTAGGCTGGTCGCCTGCCTCTTCCAGCAGATACCAACCGATTAGACAGAGGTGATTACGTGATGTAACATTATCAGGAGAAACAATTCATGAGTCAAAGCATTCCAAGACATATGAGCTCTAGTCCAAAGAACAGTCTTAAGCTATATAAAGTGACAGCAATATTGTCAGCTAAATATAAACTCTAGAAATACAAACTTTGATGACTTGAGAAGAATCTGTTCCAGGTAATCCCTGTTTTGTAAGAACCTCAGAAGGCCTTTGGAGACAATTTTGGTGCTTTGGTGTGAAAAATTAGAAGCCTTAGATAAGCCAAACTCCATTAATTAAAGACCCTTCTTAAACATACTTCAAGGACTTCAAGCACATTTCATTTGCCTTATCTATAATGATTTGACAGCTATCTCAAGTCAGTAAGTTTTCTTCCAACAGATATTGTCTGCATATGTTACCATATATGTTCTGAAAGAGCCACTGCAAATTTTAAAAGATTGGCTTATAACTCTTCAAGGTAGTTCTGAAAGCAGTTACCTTCTTTTTCACTAAATTTTTCTTATTAAACAGATGGGAGAGAGAGAAAAACCTGGCAGAAACTGTGGGAAGTTAGAGAGGGTGCAGTGGGGGGGAGAAGAGGTAGTGCCAGATAAAACAATACAAGGAATCATGAACAGCCTTTACTCAAGTGAAGCAGGAAAAGTGTTAAAAGGATGTCTTCATTTTAAGTCTAGAATCAGGCTTCCTCCCTCAGCCTGCCCCCTGCCCATCTTTAAATGTAGGAATTAGAGGTATAGGAAAGTTTTAAATCATTCTTTGCCCTAGGTTGGGTAGACTGGCATCCTTTGCAGGGGTTCCTGGGTATTGCACGTTTTGGCAGCTGAATATATCTGTTACTCATGCTCCTTAAAATGAGAGACACTTATATTTTTGGAAAATTAATTGTTTATTTCTCAGTATCAGCTCAATTGCAGGATTAAATTAACAGTGAATTATCTGACTGAAATAAGTCTACCTTGGTAGCCTGGGCCGAGTTGCAAAAATAAATGTGAATGTTGGTCTGAATTTTTAATATTTTCTTTATGTAAACCAGCTATTAAAATGTTGTTTTGTGTTCAAAACAGGGCTCCTTTTGAATAAATGTAACACACCTAAAAAATGAATACCATTTGGTAATAATCTTAGAAGTCATGAAAACATTTTTAAAAATCAGGTTAAAAATATTGTTCTAATAAATTCAAGGCTCCTTTCTATAGTTAAGTTCCAGATGATAGTTTGGAGACAGATTCTTTTCAAGCAGTAGTAAAGAAAAAAAAGTAATTTTGAGTGGCTATGCCTTATGAGAAAGTTGTTTTAAAATAATCCTAACTTTTAAACATATACAAATGACTGTTTTTAAAAAATAGCATAAAACCAGAAAGGCTTAACGTTCTAGAAAGTATGCTTTTCTGAGATAGAGGATTTACTGTGTAGATATCTAGTCCTCCCCATTTTATAAAGTCTTAGACAAGCTAATCTTGATTTCTTGTTAAAAGATATAAAGTAAATTTACTGTCTGAGTAGGTTTTAATGGTCTAAACATTCAGATTTGATACTGGGGTTTTGGAGTAAAAAATTATCATCTTTCTAGAGATACTCCTATTAACTTCCTAGAAAACATTATCAATTACAGGAGACTATCTCTGACATTCTCATTCCCAAAAGTCCTAAGCCCTGAAGTTCTTTCCAATGGCCCGGCATCCTGGGAATTCACTTGATCTGCTGGGCAGAGACATTTCAAACTCGGGAACACATGATGAGAACTTAGTTTTATGTGTCCCAAAGATATGTAATTCTCTTTGGAGGTTTTACTTGATAATAGCTATGCCCCAGAAAACCATCTTGTTTAACCAATGTGATAAGTTGACAATGTAGTTTTTCTCTCTGATTATAATGTACTCTGTGTAGTCAATACACTGGTACCATGTGAGTGTAATTTCCTCTTTTATTTTATCTCCAATGCACTGTATTATAAATAAACAGTTAAAAAAAAAACACCAAACAAATCTGTTGCATCTCCTTTTAAGATTGTACCACTGTAGACACTTGTTCTAGTAAAGTAGAATTGGGCACATTTGATTGCATTTAAATTTTTCATGCTTCAGCAGTTTGGCTGGGAGCACAGTAAAGAAAAATCCCATGAGCGAGGATCGTTTAGAATAATAGAACTTGATTTTGTGTATTATAGCGGCAACATTTGCGCTGCTTTAGTTAGGGTTGTGTCAGCACTTCCATTATAACCCCCTGTTTTCACGGGGTATAACTAGGGAGATTTTTTTAATACAAATTAAAAAAACAATTCATTTGAATGATTTTTAAGTTATAGTGCAAAAATAAAACAAAGTAAAGTCACATGGAAATTGACCATTTTTATAAGAATTTTGTTCTTTTTCCTATTAGTTATATATGGCAGCAGCTAAAGTAAGATACCATTCTAATGCATTGGGGGTGAGGGGTGTGTGAAAGTTTTTGTAATGGAAAATTACTGATATGAGCATGAAAAATAAAAGTAAGCACTGATGTGACAATGTAATACATTAAAATGGGTGTATATTTGATTTATGACTTTCTAAAGGAGAGCAGCCATGGTGCAATGGTTATAGTAAAAGCATTACCAAGAGTCTTTGCAGCTTCTAGAATTCTGTGTAGTAAAATATTTTAAAAGGGGAAGTTAAAGTAAAGAAATGAAATGAATAAGTATGTAATCAGTAAATTGCAGGACTCTTTAATAAAGTAATTGTGCAAAAAATAATCAGTAAATTGAATCAAATAATCAGTGAATCTGACTTATTTAATAAACTGTGCATTAAAATGAATTTGTGCACACTTTACTTTTAAAAATACAAAAAACCACCACTCCAAACAAAAACTACAGCAAGACCAAATAAAAAACAAACCTGAAACAAGCCCAGCAATTTTGTCAAAAGGAAATGCCCAGAGTGGAGCAATAACTAGCTAAAAGGACAAAATCACCCTTTTCTCTGCTAACAACATATTTGAGAACTATAGTAAATACAAGAAAGTTTAAGTAAAATATAGTATGGAAAAGTATTCTTCTTGGAATAAAAAAAAAACTTAATTCCTTTGCTAAAGGCCAGGATTGCAAGTTGCGTATGCCTTCCTTGGTTATTAACCATTATTATCTTATCTTCCTCTCTCCTTGTCCCCTAATGATGGTGTGAACTGAGGCTGAACAGTCAGATTTAACATTGGCATTTTTTGGCAGCGTATCTTTTATTTGCAATCTTGATGCACATTCATATTTGTAGGTGCAAAATAAAAGACAAATCGTGTGATGTTATAAATAGGTAACTTTCCTGAATGGTCACTGGAGGAATCGCCACAAGGCTGTTGATGAAGTAGAGGTGAAGCCCTTCCTCACTAATTGTATTCAGCGTGTAATTTCTAAACTTCCCTCTGAATTTTGATTTTCAATTAACACTCCCCATTTGAAGATAATTTTCTATTTAATGTAATTGCAGGAAATAATTTATTGGCTGATTAAGACTGAGGGCCCAGCCTTCCTTAAGAAAACACTCTAACAAACCAGCCTTGAAACTCAACTCATGGCTTTGGACAGATTTAGTCTATTTTTACAGCTGCATGGTTGTGTTTAATTAGGATTGTGCACTATTGTTCATTGGTGCAGTTTTGCAGTTGAAATTATTCTTAAGAGACTTTTGTGTTCTGTGTCATGATTAATTTATACTAAAGCAACAATCACAGATAATGCTATTGGAAGCAGCCAAGTCACTTTATAATAAGAGGATGTTTTTTGGGAAGCTAAAGTCCCTATGAGTTTTGGATTATGACTTTCAATTGTATTGAGCTGTTTTAAAAAGCAGCAGTAAATTCATTCTTTTGTTTTTAATGTGAATGATTACATTATTGGTACTGTCATTATCTGAACTATGAAAACATTCTTGTTGTTTATGGCAGGCTCTTGATAAACTTGCAGGACAGTTATAATTTGCCTGGTTTTATGATAGTATTTATGAGGCCAATGAAGTAAGCTCTAGAGTGATTCATGTAGACTAAGAAACATCCTTTGGTATCATTTTTCCTAAGCGTGTATATATAAGTCCATTTGTAATTATTTTTAGAAATTGGTCAAGAATATACTTATCTGATTCTTTGATATAGTGCTCTTTATAGCATTTTATTCTTCTCAAAGAAAATATAGACATTCTTCTGTACTTCCTTTCACCATTGTATTTTCTAGAATCAAGTCTAATAGATGAAATTTTTATATTTGTAGAATGGTTATTATAAGTAGGTATCAGCATTTTAATAGGTTTCAAAGTACTTCAAAAGCCTATAATACTTTTATTTAGAACTGTGCATAATTAGATTAGCTAATCTTATCTTAATTTTTTCACTGTAGGATACTAAATCTGAGCCCCCTCATTAATTGTGAGAAATTTAGCATTAGCTGTTAAATCCTATGTGAAACATGGGCTGCTACATAAAAACTACTGTTTAAATTGGAATTAACTTAATTATTTTTCTTTGCACTTGATATTTCCTTCACTGCAATATTCATGAAAGCATGTGACAGATTTGTAAATTTAACTGTTAATCTCAGATTTCTGGACCCTTTAATCAGTATTTATTTGTCTAGAAACAGTACTAGCAAGTTAATGATTTGCTAATTTGAAAAATGCTCATGTGGTTTCCTATGTTAACTGATTTGTGCATTTTTAAAAAAATGGTATGAAATCAATTAATGTTAAAAAGCAATTAAGGTGGAGATTTTATTCCTTTCGTTACACAGCAATTTTAGAGCTAATTATGCTATAAACCAAAAATGACATAAAGTTTTAGAAAAGATGCCCAATTGCCTTTTATTTTATTTTAAAAACCT
Organism: Myotis lucifugus; assembly: GCF_000147115.1. Taxonomy (NCBI): domain Eukaryota; kingdom Metazoa; phylum Chordata; class Mammalia; order Chiroptera; family Vespertilionidae; genus Myotis; species Myotis lucifugus. The sequence continues at coordinate 2,771,120 of NW_005871172.1, forward strand.
TTGGCGGTTTTATTTCTAAACATTTGCTAAGAAAATTGTCTTGATAAAGTGATATTATAAGAGTTTTGAATTCTGTTTAGTAATAATGATTTTCTGGTTGTATATGGAAGCACAGAATGGAGACCTTTTGCTGAATATAGTTTACTTATAGGTACATAGATGAATATTCAGTAATTGTTTGTGGAGTATTAAAAATATTATGCATTGTAGGCATTTTACTATTTTCATACTAATGCTTTGAATCTCGTATATACTTTCTAATAAAAAATAGTAGCATAGTTATTTCATATGCTCAATTCAAATGTTATAAAATTGCCTTAAGACTAATCTAATAGTATCAGCCATTCAATCAATATGTCACTTAAAAGCTAAATTACAGCAGTTGACACAGCTTGAAGGTCTTTAGAAAAGGATCACATTGACACTAAACAGTGTTAGGCCTAGCACTCAATACAAGGTGTAAACTCAGAAGTCAGGACCAAATTTGCCTAGACTTTCATCATAGATAACCTGCCTTTTTGGTTTTATTTTCTTCTTTTGTTCCGATGTAAAGCATAAGCAAAATTTGGATATATGTACTTTCAAATCATTTTCCAAACTGGCTCATTTGCTAGTTCATTCATTCTTTCTTCTTCTTCTTTTTTTTTTCCATTGCTAGGCAAATCAACAAAATTACTCTCAAGAAGCTTATAATCTAGTTGGGATAACTGGGGGGAATTTACACACATACATATACTATACATATTATGAAAACTTATTCCATAAACACTTTATTTATGGATTGGTAAGAGAGAAAATATGCAGCAATCATCGGGAAGAGTTTTGCGAGTTAAAATCAAAGAGGAGAAGTGGAACAGATAAGCTGAGAGTTCTTTTTTAGTGGTTTAGAGTAGATGGTAAACATCTCTGAAGTTAGAGAATTTTTCTTTTTTCTGAAATAGTCAAATGTAAGGGATTTTTTTTTCCATGAACAGTCCTTTTTAATTCATGCTGTTTCCTTTTTCTGCAGAAGAATGTCTTCCAAGCAAGCCACCTCTCCATTTGCCTGTTCAGCTGATGGAGAGGAAGCGATGACCCAAGATTTGACCTCAAGGGAAAAGGAAGAGGGCAGTGATCAACATGTGGCCTCCCATCTGCCTCTGCACCCTATAATGCACAACAAACCTCACTCTGAGGAGCTACCAACACTTGTCAATACCATTCAACAAGATGCTGACTGGGACAGCATTCTGTCGTCTCAGCAAAGAATGGTGAGCTTTTAAAATCTGGCCACTGTTGCTAAGTGTGTCCATTAGTATGGCCTCATTACAAACAGGTGTTTTAGAGAAAGCTCAAAATACATATCATTACAGTTCATTGTGTTCAGATCATAGAACAACAACCATATATATTATTAATATTACTCTAACTGGGGAAAATTGGAAAATGGTTTCTGATTTAGTTTTTATCCATTATTAGGTCACCTTGCCAAAAAATATTTAATTTGGGGGAAGATTTGGTTGTCATATTCTCTGAACCTCTGAATTTAAGGTGATGAAGTTGATAATACCACAAAATAGGTATGATCAAATGAAGTGTGGCTGTGTATTAATATTAAAAAATTATATTAAGCAAACATGTCTAGGGGAATGAGATCATATGGAAAATACATCTTCAGTGAGGAAGTGCAGGTATTTATCATTTTTTACAGTAATTTTTGATTTATAATTAAGATTTTTCTCACTTAAATGCCTATAGATTAATTTCAAAAGGACATACAAAGCTTCTGAATATCATTGCATCAGACTATAGAAGTTTTCTGTAAAGGTAGAAACAACAACATCAAATACATGTAATGTGTTAGCCAGCTTTCTCATGTTAAATTCCATCATTAACCATCAAAACAGATCCATAGCAAGTAACATTAGTTGTCTAATTTACCGCAAATATACTTATTTTTTTAGCATCTAGAATTGACCAAAATCTTAACATATTTTATTTGATTAGGAATTTTAAAATTTGTTTTATATATCTTAACTTTTGGTTAAGTTAATGCGAAGTATTTTAGGTGGGCAGTTAGGAAAAGTTTTATTCCTTAATTAAAAAACAAGATAATATTTTAATCTTATTTTTGCCTTTACTACTAATAACATATATTTAAATTCTTGCCCTATGCTTAATGTCTCAGAACCAATTTAAAGATCTGATTTTATAATTTGTGGATGCATACACTTCTTTTTTAGATGATTTTGTAGACATAACTAGTGCTCTGGAGCAGTAGGTGAGATATAGGGGATTGGAAGAAAAACAAGACTTTTCTAGACTAACTTTAGGTAAGGGTATCATAATTTTATAATTAGATAGAATCACTGGAAGATTTCTTTTCCTTGAATAGGGAAAACAGAGAAGGTATGATAAAGCAAGACTAAAAGTCCGTTTTTCTGCTTGATCTTGAGTGCTTCATTTTATACCTCCAAGATAGCATGGGTGAAATAGATATTCAGTCACTGCCACTAGCTTTTGGCAAGATATTAGGGCTATGTTTTATTTTTGTTTCAATAAATATTTATATAGCACCTTCTCTGAGCACAGCATCCTACTTGGTGCTGGTGAGCAAAACATACATGAATATGCCTTCATGGAATTTATATCCAGGAGAGGGAACAAAAATAAATATATAATTAAGATTGTGATATGTGTTATATGCACGTATGCATACCCCATGGACATAGACAATGGTGTAGGGAAGGCCTGGGGTGGCTCAATGGCTGGGTAGAGGGGGTAAATGGGAATAAAATGGAGGACATTTGTAATACTGTCAACAATAAATTTAAAAAATTGTGATATGTGTTAGGAAGAAAAATAACAGAATGCTATGTGAGAACATAATGAAATAAACTTCATTTAGAATGGATAGATAGGAATGTCCTTGCTGACCTAAGGATAGGAGGAACTAGTCAGGCAAAGAATAAAAGAACGAGTAAAAATAGCAGAGGGAATAACATGTATGAAATATTTGAGGTGAGAAAAATATAGCTGAGTTTCAAGAAATTCAAGGTAGTCTTCGTGGCTGGAGTATAATAAGTAAGGATGCAATGTAGCATCAGATCGGGTTGAAGAGATTCGTAGGGGCTATATCCAACAATACCTGGTAGATAACATTGGAAGTGAGATTTGATTCTAAGTGCAATGGAAAGGCTTTGAAGGGTTTAAGAATATTTCAAGCAGATAATTCTAGCTGTAATATGAATGGATGGGAGGGAGACCTGTTGGGAGGCTATTTAAGAAATCCTGGTAAGAGATGATAGTGGCTTGGATTAGGCCAATGGGATAGAGATAGATATTTGCTTTTTTGCCAAATATAGCTATGGACAGATAAATAATTACATTGGAATATGTAGGTTGAATCAGAAATAATACAGTTCAAAATTTATTTTTTCAGAGAACACTTTGCTTATTTTTCTCAGTTAAATTTTGTGTGTATCTTGGCAAGTGCCAAATTGCTTTAGCGAGTTATTCTCAAAGTTTTATGATCTAAAATTTTGTTAGAAAATAGATATTAATAATGTGCTTAGCAAATTATACTAAGTGGAATTTATGGTAGTATAAAATAGTTTAAATTTACAAATATATGTTATATGTTAGTCTAAAAGAAATCATCCTTGTTTTCAAACTTTCTCTTTTGATATCAAGCATTGCTTTCCACTGGACCTTTTGTGTATTCTGAATTTCTAGAAGCCAAAACATTTTGTTTTAATTCCCACTCTATAGTATTTCCCAGCTGTGTACGTCTACGGTATAGTAAAAGGATTTAACAAATGGGAAGTAGCAGCTGCATTTGGAAATCCCCTTTGTGCTCCCTTTTCATTCAATAGATTCAATACTGTGTAAGAACTGTAACATCAGACCTGTAATGACTTATATTGCTAGTATTATATCACCAAACAATTTTTTTTACAGGAAAGAAAAACAATAGAAGGATTTTAGGTTTCTGGCCAGTCCTGCAAATCTACATATTCTCTCTCTCTCTCTCTCTCTCTCTCTCTCTCTCTCTCTCTCTCTCTTAATTATAAATATATAATTAAGATTGTGATATGTGTTATATGCACGTATGCATACCCCATGGACATAGACAATGGTGTAGGAAAAGCCTGGGGTGGCTCAATGGCTGGGTAGAGGGGGTAAATGGGAATAAAATGGAGGACATTTGTAATACTGTTGGGGTGGAGGGACTGTGATGAAAGTAAAATTTAGTAAATATTTTTTACCACATTCTACTTTCAAGTAAATGTAAAGTCCAAAAGGATTGTTATGAAGTTAAAGGAAATTTGTAGTTCTCCTCCATGGATCATATCTGTTACTGACTGTAATTGAACCCCATAAAATAGTTGTGGGGAAGTAAAATTTTTAAAAAAATCTAAAAATCAACAAAAATCCTATTAACACCTATTTGGTTTCCATTGCTATTTAGTTTCTGTGACGGTCCTCACTCACGAACAGTTAGAAACAGGCACTAAAAAGTTTCTTATCTACTGGGTTCAGAAGGCGTTTAAATTGAAATATCAAGACCACAGAGGAGCTTTTCTGTAGAGGAAAGACAAAGCAGAGAAGTTCTGCTAACCCCCACTTCCTGATCAGAAAAAAAAATTTTAAATGTTAAAATTCAGATTATTTATTTTGAGGTGGAACTATAGTAAAGTATGAGAGACCATACAGTTCCAAACAAAGAAAAGAATTCATGGCACAAGTAAAGAAGGGTAATAGAAATTTTAGAGATTGGCATTCAAAGATCAATTTCAGGTAAAAAAGTTTTAGACTCCACTGTTCATTACATTTACTTATATTATGGATACAAAACTGTTTACTTTTAAATTTAGACTTCTGTGTTAATTGGTATGATCCATTTGAAGGCTAAAAGGTTAGTGTAAATGAGGTTTCACTATCTTTGGTTGCTATGTACAATTACTACTCTTTTCATTATGATGTCAGTGTACCAGCACCTTTTTTTGTGGAGGAATATTGATTGTCCCCTGAAATATGTTTTTGTTTCCATTAGGACTGATTCATTAGGCAGGAATAAATTCACATAATTTTTTTATGAAAACATGTATCATGTATTATTCTTTTTAATGTTAACAAGCATGGAGGAACATTTTGTGGTAGTGTTTAGTGACTGGCATATGATACTGTGCTGTAATGATTATCTGCTAAAGATTACTTGAGTATATAGGACCTACTAAGTTTCAGGGGCAGGGACTTTCTTGTGAATAATACAGATGATGATTTCTCTATCATGGAAATTAGATTCTAGGAGTGTGGCAGACAAAGTTCCACAGAGTGAGACAATTTCAGACAATAATAAGTACAGTGAAGAAAATTAAATAAGAAAATGTGATTGAGATGACTTTTTATTTATTTATTTATTTATTTATTTATTTATTTATTTATTTATTTTTCCTTTATTAATTAAGGTATTACAAATGTGTCCTTATCTCCCTTTTATCCCCCCACCCCCCACTTATGCCCTCATCCCCCGAGATGACTACTTTTAACAGTCCAGGGAATGGGAATAACGAGAATGAACTAGCTATGCAAAAATTTGGAGTAAGTACAAGAGCTGCTTGGTGGTGTGTTTGAGCAACAGAATACAACAGAGTAGCTGGAGTGGAATGGATGAGGGAGAGAACAGTATGAGAGAAAATCAAGGAGGCAGGCAGGCAGATGGCAGATACTATGGGGTATCATATTCTGCAGTGAGGTGTTTGGACTTTACTTGAAGTGCAAGAGGAAGCCACTGGAAGATTTTAAGTGAAACTAACATGATTTGATTTCTGTTTTTAAAATATCACATTGGCTGCTGTGTAGAGAATGGATTGTAAGAGGCAACACCAGAAACAAGGAGACTTATTAGGAAAACTATTGCAGTAGTGCAGGTGAGAGTTTGATGCTCAGTGGAAGAGTGAACAGTTCTTTGAGGAGGTCCCATAGATTCTGAAGAAGATTCACACAGAAGGCGAGGAGACTATTTTAAATAATGTGCATGTGGACAGAACTTTAGTCAATAGTGAACAGGACATGAAGTTGCAGGGAGAGGGGGGAGGGTAGGCTTGCTCCTGGACAGAGAATAGTCCCATGTGAGGACAGAAGTCTTTTGCCTAAGAGTGAACTGTCTGCAAGTGACTTCTGGGGTAGGACTTGGGGATCTGGGTAATGTATCTCTTAAAAGATTTTAAAAGTGACAAGATTGTAAGTGGGGCATTCTCTACACATGTGTACATGTGCACTTACATGCCTGCTTATATTGATACATATTTTAAGCCAAAATGGGATTATATGCATCTGGCTTTTAACTACTAGTCCAATTAAGCAGAAATAACCATGCTGGACTTTCATCCCCAGATTATCAGAACTCCTTATTTTGGAGACCAGTTAAATTTCCCCAAGTGAGTTTTATCTTTTAGAAAAGTTTTAAGAACATTTTTCTGCTGTAAGTAAAAGATGCTAATAATGTCCTTTGTTGTAATTGAAAGAAAATAATAATAGGCATGTTGAGACATTTAATAAATAACTGTTGAGAACAATACTTTCTTGCTTGCAAACAATTTATCCTTGTCTGTATTTCCTGCTTTCAGTCCAATGAAGTTGCTAATCAACTCTGGAGAGTTTTATGTAGTTCACTGGAGTCATAAAAAGTCTGGTATGGACTTTGAACCATTTCTGGGAATGGAGCTGTTTTCATTACATGATAACATAGTCCAGGAATTTTAAGTGAGGATTCAATCTTTTTCAACCATGTTTTATGTTGTGACAGACTTCTAGAAGATTTCTAATTTTGTTGCCTTTTAAAAGATTTAAAAAACGAATTGTTGCTAGTTTTTGGTAAGATTTAGTCATTTAAGATCTAAGGTAGCACCCAAATGAAATGTATTTCCTCACTTTTATTGAGACTGTGCTTTAGAAGGTATAGTGAAATCAACTAGTTCACGCGGTCCTAAGTAGTTTATACTCAGTAGTTTATAGATTTAACACCTAAGGCAAAGTTCATGTGCATCTTTTTGGTACCTGACTGGTCTATGAAGCACTGGACAAAAATCCATAAACTATCAAGGTTTAGACTTTTTGAGAAATTGTTACTACTCCTTCATTTTAGGATTTTGGGAATTTATTCAAGTTAAGTAAAATTCAAACCAAAACTTTCGGTAACAAGTAGAAATGTCCATCCTTGACTTCCTGAGTCATGAAACAATATTCTTCAGGAAGCGATATGGGCAATTTCCATTTTCTATAAATTTGAAACTATATTAGCACACTGTACTGTCTCTTTTTAAACACATCTCAAAAGTTAATGACAAATTTATTTACAATTTAAACAAAAAATCAAACCATATTTTATTGCCTGGAATGGGTTGTGAAATAGACAACTCATGTTTTCTAGTGTTAACACATTGATTACCTTTCTATTTCCTCCCCCACCCCACAGTTAGTGGCACTGTTTCATTTCTGCTATTAAAGAATACTTATTTTTAAAAAATGTTCCCAAATTAAATAAAATGAATAGCATTACTTAAAATCTCTCTATGTTTATGAAAACTTGAGTTATTTTATCATTCTTCTTAATGATATAATACACCTTTCTAAATATACTTTTTGGAAAAGTTTTCTTACCAAGCATATTATCAAAATTTTTGTTGAATGTAGAAACATTAACATGCTTTGGTATAGTTGGCTTTTTTCCCCCCCTTGGGCAAGAAGGAACCAGGTATGCATACTGATGAACACACTCTAGTCATTAGCATGTGATTATGTGGGCTGCATATTGAGCACCTGCCAAAATATGAAAATCTAGTACTTTGCTACATCTGTGCAAAGACTTTTTGCATTTCTTTTGTATTTTGACAGTTCAAGGAAAATCAGACCCTGGTATCTTTTATTTTTTTTCGGTGTAATATAATTGTGTACATAGAATGTTTTCAAGGAGATGGGATTTGCCATGTTTATTTTTACTTAATTTTTTTCAGTTGGTATAAGATCCAGTAACTGAGGTTTGCAGAGTACTGACTGTAACATGAATCTCTTAACAAACTTTATCACTGACATTCACTGACAATTTACAACATTCCTTCACGGTCATCAGGATTATCTATTCTGGGATTCAGCCAATATTCCTCTAACTTACTTCATTTTTATATGATACCTTTATGCTTCATAAATATTTTTTTTTCATTTCTTGCACCAATAAGATGCTAGTGTACATCATAGTGATGCTTCTGTGATTTGACTGTTCCTATCTACTATCCATATGCAAATATTCCTCAGGACCAAAGGATAGTTTAGGCTCTATAACATTTCCAGACTCTTAGGGAAAGTCATGCTTGATAATTATTTAAAATAAGACTTGATTACTAATAGAAAATGTGGTAGGAACTAGTCTAGCAGAACAATTTGAGCAGGCTTATTACATTCAGCTTTTATTGTCTTGATGAATTCAAATGGCATTTAAACATAGTAGAAGTATTGTTTTGTTTTTTAAATAGGCTTCTTGTCATAATTGATCAGTATTAATCAATGAAAGCTGATCTCAAGACACCAATAATTTTCTGATTAAAGAAGAACTCCACAAGCCTGTTTTAGTATATAGGTGGTTCTGATTAATGTTCACTTTCTTGTGCAGAATTCCTTCTTGCTCAGTGATGATCTGGGTACATTACTATAATGAAATATGATACTGGAATAATGAAATATGCACATTTCTGTAATTCTTCTAAGCAATATTTTGTAGAAAGTATAATGTATGTATTATATAGCATGCAGTAATTTACGTGACTAATTTGAACTTTTCATGATTAGAATGAAATATGAAGCTTATGGTCCTTCTAGATCAGCATGAATAAGATGGTGATGTTTGGATAGGCAGCATATGTCTTTGGAAGGGGAAGCTGGGATTATACTTAACTCCTCCAGATCTACCTCCCCTTTCCTCCTCCTCCTCCTCCTCCTCCTCCTCCTCCTCCTCCTCCTCCTCCTCCTTTTCTTTCTTCTTCTTCTTTTTTATAAAGCATTTCATTTTTAAAATTGAGTTCATTTTTAAAATTGAGCTATACATATGGGGGCACAACCTCTATATAGGTCATATAATAGAGTTGCATCTTTTTAATTTTTTTTATGGTCTAAAGTTTTACATATGTCTCCTTTCCCCCCCAATTGACCCCCTCCCAAGTCATTCCCACCCTGGACAGGTCCCCACCGCCCTAGTGTCTGTATCCATTAGTTATGCTAATATGTATGCATACAAATCCTTTGGTTGCTCTCTAACTCCCCCCTCCCCTACCATTTGTCTCTGGATCTATTCTTGTTCATCAAATTATGTTGCTCATTATATCTCACATATGAGTGAGATCATGTGATATTTATCTTTCTCTGACTGGCTTATTTCGCTGATCTACCTTCTTACTTTAATTTGGAAGGGGGTTGCTTTCCATAAAAGTAAGTTTAACATAACAAATCCTGCTCCCATTGTTCAATCAGAGATGAGCTTGAAAGGGCTCTCTTTGATTATTGAGTCAAAACACCTGCATTAAGCAGGAAAGATCCTACTCTGTTCCTTCCTGAACATATCTAATCTTTCTTGAACACATCTAATGAATGTGCCTTAATTACCGTGATATGCAAATTATCCCACTGTTTGGTTGTCCCCTGTAATAAGTTTTCCTTATTAAAGAGGAACAAGAAAAATGTAACCTTTTTAAAGAGGAACAACTTCAAGCTATTATTCCTTTTGTTACTTAATCTTTTAATGTGATGACATATTTATTTTTTATACTATTAACCTCTTAAATATTATTTTGGTATTACTACATTCCCATGACCTCTAGGCATTATTTTTCTAAGTGATAAAAATTGAGTTCAATGATATATCTCTTTGTAAGCTATATTCTGAAATCAAAAGTATAAATTACAAACCTTTACCAATAATATTTTACAATCAGGTAAAAATTAGAAATGAATATTTATACATTTCATTTATCTTCTTTATATTTCATTAACACTTTAGAAAATGGAAAGCATTATTTAATAAAATGATTGAAAGTTATTTGTAAACTTTTGTTTGTATTATAATTTAATTCTGATTTATTTTCGCTGCCAGTGTACTGAGAGTATCTAGAATTCAATATTCTCAAGTTCATCAAACTTCTGGAAAGAAATTTCCCTCATTTAAGCATTGGTAGATTGTGGTGGTATAATAGGAGAGATTTGTTTGCCTAGAAACACAAAGAATTAGAACTTTTTTTGGCATTTACTGTTATTTAGAAACTTTTTGGTTAGTCTCAGTGGTAAGTTGGTAGCTTTTTAGATAGCATTAGGTTAGCTAGGATTAAGCTAATGTAATCCATGAAATTGAGAAAACTTTAACTCTTGAATTTAGAGTTAACATTTGCCCTTCAGTTGTATTAACTTATTTTGTACTTGCTATGCTTCTACCACAGATACCTGCTTCTCTCTCTTTTTTTTTTCTCACACTGATATGGTTTGTATGTGAAGTTAATTACAGTTTATTTTGCTTTGTGAAATTGACAGTAAGATTAGAGTTTAGTTCTCCTATTGGCTACTTTTTTTTTTATCTATGAGGAATAGTACAGTAGAGCCAGAAATCAATCTGAATATAAGTTTTGGGGTATTTGAAAGTTAAGAGCGAAAAATAAAAATTAACACCTCCCACTCCTGCCAGAAAGAAAGCATGTGTTCTATGTTTCTAACTGAACCATCAGTCCAAGTTTGTGTATTGCCTCCAGGTAGAGCAATGCACAGCTTCTATACATTGGGGGCACCTGATGACAAAATTATACTTCCACTTGCTGCTTTGTGGTAAATTGGTGACATTTTTGTGCTAGTTTCTCCTTCCCTGGAAATGTAAATATAGTTAGACATATAGGTAAGTAGATAGATAGCTGGATAGTTGTTTCATAAACAACATAGCCTCTGAAAAATCACTTTTACTTTCTTTGAACTTGTGCTCTCTGTAAAAACTTAAATCAGAGAGCTAGAGATGTTATTTATCTGTATCACTAACGGTTTCTGGGTAAGCCATTGTATGTATTTTACATATTAGAAGGAAATTTGAAGGCTTTTTTGGTGAAATTCTCAAACTTGGGAACCTTACTGGGCAAGATCCCAGGGAAGATGGGAGATTGTTGAGATCACAGAGTGTCTGTGAGTGCTCAGTGTGTATGGCACATAGAGCAATCTGCTCGCTAGTCCGTCTTCCCTTGGAAAATTAGGCCATGAAAGGATTTCACTGTAATAGAGCAGAATCTCTATTAAGGGATAAGTGGGGTTGACAGACCTTCATTGGGCTCTGGTACTTTTTAATGTTAAGATTTGTGAAGTATAAAGAGCATGATCTGATCTATTTTTGTGACCCCAGCCTCATCATTTAAAAATAGACACCCTAAACATGGGTAAATTATCACATCAATATTATTTCTGGGAGCCTAATTACTACCTCTTTTCCTCATGGATCCCAGCTACCTTGCCTTTTTCCTAAGAGTTTTATATCTTATTTTCTATTTTTTTGGAAACTACTCTAATACTCTCACCCACAATGGCCCTAGTTTTTATATTGAATTAAGAACAGATTTTTTCTGGAAACTGGATTAAACAAATTTCAACGGATACTTGTGTCATACTACTAGTACATGCACTCCTCTCCCTGCCAACACCTGTATCATGCAATAGGTCTTTAGTACCTTGACTCTCTTATTTTCAAGGCTATTTCCCTGTTTTTGGAAGATGGTAGGGAGGTGTTTTTGTTGTGTTTTGTTTGCTTGGTGTGTGTGTGTGTGTGTGTGTGTGTGTGTGTGTGTGTGTGTGTTTGCCTCCTTTGCTTCGGATTCTTTTTTTTTTAATAATATATTTTTATTATTGATTTCAGAGAGGAAGGGAGAGGGAGAGTGATGGAAAGATCAATGATGAGAGAGAATCATTGATGGGCTGCCTCCTGCACACCCCACATTGGGATCAAGCCTGCAACCAAGGCATGTGCCCTGAATGGAAATTGAACCATGACCTTATGGGTTGTAACTTGACACTCAACCACTGAGCCACGCCAGCCAGGTGGCTTCAGATTCTTAATTATGATATCTGGGGTGGATAAATCCCAACTTTCCCTTCACTATTTCTCATTTGGATGATGCAAAATAGGTTTGTGATGAACTAACTGACCAATATCTAGATTCTATGAATCATACTAGCTGCTCTGCTGTTTATATGTAAAAAAATACAGTTATTTTTTTATAAGCACACTCTGAAATGGGGAAGCAATGAAAACAACTGCAAAGGAGGAGAGCATGAAGATAATAAAATTGACAGTTGAGAAAGTAGTTACCTCTTAGCGAAACCTCCATGAAATCATTTGAGACTCTCCATGCATAGAAGCTGGCTCTGGAAAACTTTTTCAATTATACTTCTCCAACATCTGCATAATCATACTACTTCTTCCCTAATGCCTTAAGTCAGTGGTTCTCAACCTTGGCTGCACATTAGAATCACCTGGGAATCTTTTTAAAATCCTAATTTCTGGGCCTCATTCTAATGTGCAGCCAAGGTTGAGATCCACTGCCTTAAGTTGTCATCTCTCTCTCTCTCTCTCTCTCTCTCTCTCTCTCTCTCTCTCTCTCTCATCAGTAGAAATATTTTCCCTGGGGTTATTTAGGAAAGGATGTTATCTCTCAGAAGGCCTGTGTTTAATCTCTGACACTAATTTGCTGTGTGACATTAGAGAAGTCACTTCAAATCTCCTGACTTCAGTTTCCTCATCTCAAACATGAAAGATTTGAACTATAATCAAGTCTCTTGCTAATTCAAAATTTGTTCATTTCAAGGTTAAAATTGTCTTAGCCAACTCAACATAGCCTGATAGTGTTGTTTAGGTTGAATATCATATGGTAGTTTGAATACTAATGAATTGCCAGATGAAAGTAGCTGTCTGGTTTGGAAGGCATATGCATCAGCTAATAGAATGTTGCTCCATGTGTTGGGGAATTCACTACCATGTGGACTCACCTTAAAGCTCTTCTTACTGTTCCATTACCAAAAAGTTATAAGTATTCTCATCTGTGAAGTTGCCTATCCATGATCTTTATTATCTCTCAGTGATCATGTGCCTTAATTCTTTATTTAGACAATATTGAGCACATTCATTTCAGGGCACTACTATTTAAGAGATCCAGAGAAACAAACTGGAACATACTCAGGAAGAGAATGATCTGTCTGGCTGAACCATATCTTATGAGGAGGAAATGAAGAAAATGGGGATGTTTTGCCAGAAAAAGAAAAGATACAAGGTTACTATAATGCTGTGTGTATGTATTGAAAGTGCTGCTGTTATAAATGTTTCTATGGGATGGAAATGTTTCCATGGTTTGAAGGCATAGGATTCATATTCCCATAAATAAGAATGTTTGACAACCCTCCAAAGATAAAATCAACTGCTTTGAGAAGTGCCAAATCTTCTATCAGTGAAGGTGTTTAAGGAGAGGCAAAAAGTTGCTTGCCAGGGAAATTTTGACAGCCATCATCACTACTACCACCACCATCATTTAATGAGCATTTACTATATAACAGGTGTTTTATTTTTATTAATTAATTTAATTTTCATATCAACACTATGAGGTAGGTTCTGTACTCCCATTTTATAGATGAGGGAATTAAGGCACAGAGAAATTATCTAACTTGTTTGGGGTTATATGGGAGATAGATGGAAAAACATATTTAACTAGAAAATCTGACCCAAAGATCTTTTAGTTGTTAACTATTATACTACATTTCTTGCATAGGAAATTCAAGTACTAGATGGTATTGAACAATTGGATTTTTAAGGACTTTTGAATCTTGAGATTTGATTCTATATGGAGGCTGGTGGTATATAGATAATGCAAGGCTGTTCTATGTGATTGTCTTGACAAGTTTAGAGATTTCAATATTTTTCTATATTTACTCTGTTCACGATATTTACTTCCATTTATTAAATATGGTGATGAGGACATCTTAAAAAACTTTTGTCTTGTAATTTTTTTCTTGGGATCAAAATAATATTTTTAAAATGGCTTTTCCTTCTTGGACTTTAGGAGTCATGACACTTTAGCAAATATTGGTAAAAAAAATCTACATTCTGACACATCGTGAATAAATTTATTGTTATTGAACAGTATAGTAATATAATAAAGTGGCATGATATTATTCCAATTTTGAGAATGCTATGTAAATTTAATATATTCTACCAGTATCATTTTTAATAAAAGAGAAAAAGAATATATTTTATTTCACTATTAGAGCAAATGATACTTTTGTCAGGAATTAAACTGTTGGTAATTGGAGCCAAATTCAGTATTTTCATTTATATAAGCTTTTTAAAACCAACGTTTTTCCTCAAAATATGTCACATTGGAGAAAAATATACTTTTTCCTCTGAGAAAGAACCTATAAATGTTAGCAATTTAGTTCTCAGCATATTAAAAAGGTTAGATTTCCTTTGTTAGCAAGAAGTTATTGGAACCTAGATTAGATAAAGCTTTTCTGTCAGTCACTCAATAACACCATAGTAAAATGTCTCTTATACAGCACAGTCTCAGGCCATTTTTGGTTCTTCCAAAAAAAGTTTTTTAAAGCAGATAATCAGAAAAAGTAGTACATATATAGTATATATTATAACTTAATATATTAATCACTGACATGGTTAAGTTGCCAATACATGTAACTTTAGTTGGTTTTATTATTGTTTTTAATTTCTTTATAGACATTGCATTCCTTAATTCCCTTCAGCAAAAGATTACCAGGAACATATCTATAGTTAAACAAATTGGATTTCTTCATTGCAGTAAAGAGAACACACCATAGAGAACCATGGAGTGTCTCAGTAAGAGAATGTTGGAAATAATCATTTTTAGGATTTAGACTGAGTGATTTAGGGTAGGGTCTGAGAAAACAGAGGTTTGCTATAGATAGAGGGAATGTCACTTCTATCTCAATAAAGCTTATCTTTAGGGAAGGCAGACTAGAGTGAGGTAAAGCTATAATTAGAGAGGCAGTATAACAAAATGGAAGAGCAAAACAAAAATGACAACATGCAATGCAGTAAGACTGAACACATTTAAATCAGCCTTGCTAATGCGTGGAAGAAAGAGTAAGAGAGGGTAATATTCTGTCCTATAATTAGATTGGGCAGCAGAAAGGGAAGTTGATTAATTCAGCTGCTTAGAGAGTCCATTTCCTAGTCGTTTCTCCTAACTTCGATGACTTCTGCCTGTATGTGTGTTTCAACTCCATTATGTAGGGCAAGAATTCCATTCCTGGTCAGAAATGGTCTCTGGCCCATGGTCTGTGACTTTCTCAAATCCTGACCCTTCTCTGACTTTTGCAACCTTAGCCCACTGCTCTCCTCTGTTCACCATGTGGCTGCCCATTCACCTTCCTGGGCTAGGTGCAGTTGGCAACCTAGATGAATCAGAGCAGACACATTCTCTAGCTGCTCCTGGCCAGAATGGAGTTAATCCATATGCTGTTAGGTTGAATGGAAATTCATAGTATCCCCAGAAAATTCTAATTACAAGTGGTAAGGTTACTGGAGCTTTGGGAGGGTCAGGTCTTGGTGGGATTAGTTTGGGATGACTTCATAAAGAAAGTGGTTTTTGAGCATATATTGATTATTCTACTTAGATGAGTGAGTATAAAAAAAACCTAAAAATGGTGCCAGTGGTTATCATGACAGTATTTTCAGAACTGAAAATTGAAACAAAGGACAATTGGATAAAGGGTATTTGAATTTAATAATAAGAGTAGTTATCATTTATTGAGTCTTATATGATAGGCACTGTACTAAATGCTTTATACATTATTCATTTCTCACAGCAGCGATTTGAGGATATAATTATAACTCCATCCTATAAAAATGCAGAGATTAAACTCCCATCCCCTTGACTATGGGCAAACCTTGGTACTCACTATTAAATAGAACACACTGACAGTTTACAGGGCATGACTTCTCAGGCGAGGTTAGAAACAGTGATACAGATTTCATCTGGCTCTTTCTGGGGGCATGTACCTTTGGAAGCCTGGACTATCATGTTTGAAGCTAACATGATGGAGAGAAAACATCATGTAGAGAGATCACGCAGAGATAGAGGATGATGTCTAAGGAACCCCATACTTCAGCCCTGAGCTTTTGAAGTGTTTACATTTGGGAGTAAAGAAGTCTTTGAGATGATTCCAACCTTAGCCACTGACTTAATGGCAACCTCAAGAGAGGCCTCGAGGCAGCACCAAACAGCCCAGATGCTCCTGAATTCCTGACCCACAGTTAGCATAAAAGATAATAAGTGATTATTGTTTTAAGCACTGAATTTTAGGGTGATTTTCATACAAGAATTGATAAACTAATTTTATTTATTTATTGTCACTGTGGAATGGGAAAAAAAAACATTGGATATGATATCAGAAAACTACATTTAGATTTTAGTTCTGCCAGCTATACCTGTGTGGCACAGGGGAAGCCACATAATCTCTGAGTGTTACTTTTCTTCCCAGTGAAAACGAGGATGCAGAATTTTGTATTCAGTTATTGGCAACCCATTTTTAGTACAGTATCTAGAGACTGGAGTGCATCTGAGGAGAAAGACAAAGGATCTGGAAATTATGTCAAATGAGAAATTAGTTGTAGAAACTGGAGGAATTTCACCTAGAAAAGGACTATTTAATGCTTCTCTTAAGATGTTTGAACAACTCTAATAGGGAAATGAGAGTAAATTGATTTTGTGAATCTTTTGAGGGCAAACAGGAAATATGGGTGATAACTATAAGGATATAGATTTTAGCTGATATAAGGATGCCCTTTTAAATAATGAGATTTATTAGAAAAAGTTATTTGAGAACCCTCAACTATAGAAATACCAAGAAAGTAAGTTTTTTTTCTGGTTTTAGTACAGGGAAACTATAATGTACTAATCTTCAAGAAGGCTAAACTGTGTTCTCTTAAATTTACTTTTATATTTTTTCCAAGCATCTCTTTATTATATAAACAATATTTCTGATGCCAGGTGGATGCTAGACTTGTCAAGGGGCATCACTTAGTAAGTTATATAATGTCTAACCACTATGATATATATCTGAAACTAATTAAATCATATATCTAGTACTATATAATTACAAAATATAATTTAAAAATTTAATTAAAAATACCAAAAACACACAAAAGCAATATTTCACCAGTTATAAGTTAGAAAACACAAATAAGGAAAAAAGAAAGACATTTACCAATAATATCATCACCATTTAGAAATCACACCTGAAAAATTGGAGCAATATTATTTTAATATGCTATTCCAGTTTTATTGAGATATAATTGATCAATAACATTATATTAGTTAAAGGTGTACAACATAATGATTTGACATGTGTGTATTGTAAAATTATTGCCACAATAAGTTAGCATCCATTACCTCACATGTTTTTTAATTGATGTATAATTGATATAAAATGTTATATTAGTTTTAGGTGTACAGCATAATAATTCATGTGAATAGCATAATGATTCAATATTTGTATATATTGTGAAGTGATCATCACAATAAGTCTAGTTAACACCTGTCACCATCCATACATGTTTTGTTTTTACTATTTACTTTTTTATCCCTTCAGACACAAAAACATCTTACTAAAATATTCTTAATTTGTGAAAATTGCTTTCCTTTTCTAGAAACTCTGCCTAATGACTTTTTTTTCTGGTCCTACTGGGTACTTTTTCACTCTTCTACATATAATTTTTGTACTGTGCTTAACTGATTTCCAGTGAAATACTCTTTACATCATTTGAATCAACAACATTATTTTATTCATTGTATTAGGACTAAGATTCTTATGAGTAATATTTTGAAAAAATATTTTACTGTTAGGTCTGGTGAGGTCACTGATGTTAAGGATTGAAAGAAAACAAATTTATAGCAAATTTTCTTTGAATGAACTAATGCTTATTCCGTGCCCCATATACTCTGCTTTTTGTGCTGTTCATGTGTTCAGTCATGTTATTCAGCGGTTGTTTTCACAAGAAAGGTCAAAAGAAGAGAGGTAATCTCCTTTATGTTATTTTTAAAAATTACAACTAACCAGGCTTCTTAAAATTATTCATAATTATATCTGCATTATAACATTAAGGCAAAGCACATTTATTTCATTTGCCTTAGGGATTGATGTTTCTTAAAGTGAGGTACATCAGAATTAAAGTAACTGTGATCAGAATCACTTGAGATGTTCCTCAAAATTTATATTCCCGAGTCCTACTCTTCAGGGTATGGGAGGAGATGAAGGAATCTGCATTTAACATACTTGCCAGGGGATTCTATATCTTGAAGTTTGAGAATCACTGCTTTAGGGAAATATTGTCTCAGATCTCTCCACCGTTGTGCTGCAGTGACATGCATTAAGACTCAGATATTATCATTGGGAATCTTGCCTCAATTGATATTTCATAGAACTTTTTTTTAAAACTTACAGAGTAAGTTGAGCTTTTTTTCTTAAGAAAATGTATTTAAAAATGGTTTAGTCCTCTAGAAAAAAAGATTAGAGATTCTTAGTCAAGTCTCTTTTTAAAATTTGGCATGATTGCCTTTTATCGAACAGTAATTTCTTCATTGAAAGTGTTTGGATTTGTGTGCCCCTTTACTCAGATAAAATGCCTAGAGGCCTCCACTCATGAAAGGCCAATACTGCTTAAGGTTTAGAAAGATAAAAGTGAGGGCCAAAATTAATAAATTTTGTCCCTTTCTATTGTTCCTAAGAATGTTATAAAATTACTTATATGATTGAAGCCATTTATGATTTCATTCACTGCCTATCTGGGTGCCTTGGTGAAATCATGACTTTTCAGCTTCTTGTTCCCTGCTTCTTGGTGGTGTTGAGCCACTTTGCACACATTATGGGGCTGAGGACAGTGTGTGGGTAATCAGTGTGGGAACCCATGGTTACTGTCTGTGGTGCAGGATGGCAGTGACCACATTACCATGAGTAAAAAAACCCAAGAATTGTAGTTGATCTAACAAGTAAGTGACATGAGTAAGTAAGACTGAAATTAGTCCTGAGAGAAAAAAAGTGGTACTGTATGGAGCCCAAATGCTTTAAAGACAACTTAAAGTTGTTACTCAGGCTGGAGAGCCATTCTTACCATATTTCGAGTGATGGAAAAATTTGCTTTATTATGGACAATGGTGAGTCATCTGTAAGCAACACCTCCTCATGTTTTGACTTGGTCTTCAATCCCTTAGATTGAGTCAGAATTTGTTTTTGACTTATAGGCTATGCTATAAGACTAGTTTGCATTTGAAATGAAAGTGACTGAAGCATGATTGATCAAATGGTAATTATCAATTCAAAAACACTTAGGTCAGATTTCTGACAGGGACAGTATTAAGAGGTCAAAATGGCTTTCCAAAACATACCTCAGTTTTTGTTTGTCCAAAGTGAAGAATCAAGAGACCATTCCAAAAAGCCATGTTTAAGGCCTAAACATGATTGGCATCTAGTGGAGTTCCTCTGCAACACTCCACAGCATTATTGTAAACTTTAATGGAATATAACATCTCTCCTGGGAAGGAAGAGATCTAGGACCAAGGTAAAGAAGAGCTCTCTTTCCTGCCCTGCCCCATTAATTGTATCATTTTTACTTGATTTCAGCACAAATGTAATGAGCATTTACTCTGTGATAGTCATTGTGCCAACAATGGGAATGTGGAAAAGATTAAGATTTGGCTCACAATAATTTTTTTGCATGTGTCTGTCCAGTTTTCCCAACACCATTTGTTGAAGAGGCTGTCTTTACTCCATTGTATGTTCTTGCCTCCTTTGTCAAATATTGACTTGTAATGGTGTGGGTCAATTTCTGAGGTTTCTCTTCTGATCCATTGGTCTATATGCCTGTTCTTGTGCCAGTACCAGGCTGTTTTGGTTATAATAGCTTTGTTGTATAGTTTGATATCCAGTATTGTGATCTCTCCAACTTCATTCTTTTTTCTCAAGTTTGCTGCAGCTATTTGGGGTTTTATGATTCTGTATAAACTTTTGGAGTATTTGTTCTAGTTCTGTGAAGTATGCTGTTGGTATTTTAATAGGGATTGCGTTGAATCTATAGATTTTTTAAAATTGAATTTATTGGGCTGACATTTGGTTAGTAAAATTATACAGGTTTCAGGTATACAATTCTGCAACACATCATCTGTATAGTGTATTGTGTGTTTACCACCCCAAGTCGAGTCTCCTTCCATCACCATTTATCCCCCCTTTACCTTCTTCTACCTTCCCCCATCCCACCTTCCCTCTGGCAATCACTATACTGTTGTCTGTGTCCATAAGTCTTTCTTTTTATTTCTTTGCTTAATTCCTTGACTCACAATATTTTAATAGCTTTATTGAGATATAATACACATAACTATTTATCCATTTGATATATACAATTCAGTAGTTTTAAAAATATTTTCACAGACTTTACAATATTCAATTTAGTTCAAGACTCATAACATTTTTCACTAGAAAAATGTTTAGGTTCAGAGGGGGGATAATCCTCCTTGACTCCATTCCTAAGTCTGCTCCTTCCATCAGGATAATAGCACCTTTTATTAAACACCACTGCCTATGAGCTTAGCATTGCGTCTAATTACTTTATAACTGTTATCTCATTATATGCTCCCAATAACCCTGAAATAAGTTTTATTCCAACCTTCTGTAAAATGATGATAATGTATACATACCTAACATTTATTGAGTACAATTATTATTTAATATATGAGGAAACTTACTTCTCTAGATTCCTTTTCCTTCCACCCCTTCCCACTAATTATTAACTGTAACTTACCTTCTGCTTCTTCCTCTACGTAGTTCTGGAAGCTTGCCAGGCTTCTTTGTGAAGATGGAGAGAAATATAGGAGCAGATAGGATTTTCAAGCTTCTGATGAGAATCACAAAGGCTTTAGTTCACGACATTTCTTATTGGGAGAGAGACTGCCCAAGCACAGACAGATAAGGCGAATGCAAGACTTCTGATGGGCAATGGCCAAATAGTAGTTGCTTTCAGCCCTCAGTTCTGATTTAGAGAGATATTTAAATATTTTCTTTCTATAAACTTTTAGGTGTCTATTATTTTTAATCTAAGATTTGTTTTTCCTCCTCACAGTTGGCCAACTTTCCCTATACTGTGAAGTAATTCATGTGCAAATATTTCTGTAACAAACTTGTTCTTTTGTAAACAAACATAAACAACAAACCATTTCTAAATACCACATGAGAAATGTGTGTGACTATGATAAAGGTAAGGAATAGAAAGAGGTTTCTGAAACTTTTGATAGATAGACAGCTAGAAAAAAAGTGATTTTCCCCAAACCCAACACACAAAAATATTCAGGTTAGTTATTTTTCTGGAAGTGACTTAGACATTTTTTATATTTTCTGATGAACAATTAACAATCATTGAAGCAATTTCTCTACTGTTTCTAAGTTCAAGGATGATAATGTTTTTGTGATGTATATGTATTTTTAGGCTGTGCTAATTAAACTGCCAATTTAAAGAAAAACTTTACAAATTCTAATAATTAGTAATTGAATCTAAACTATTTTAAAAGAAGGGCACAAATGCAGAAGAAGTTGAGGTGTCCATTTTGAAATTGGTTTTGAACCACTTAGGTTGCTTTTAATAAAAACAACAATGTACCAGTATGAATCTGCATTTTCAGATTAGTTCCTTTGATAATTGCTTTAGTGTTTAGTATTTTTTTAAGTGGAGATAGTTACTGTATTTTATTTGTCCATCTAAACATCACATATTGTCATTCTGAGTTTGAGTTTGGGATTTTTTTCTCTCAATGATATGCAAAGAAACAAGTATTCTAATGGTTTTATTTTATTCTGTTTTTCTAGGAGTCAGAGAATAATAAGTTATGTTCCCTATATTCCTTCCGAAATACCTCTACCTCACCACATAAGCCTGACGAAGGGAGTCGGGACCGCGAGATAATGACCAGTGTTACTTTTGGAACCCCAGAACGCCGCAAAGGGAGCCTTGCCGATGTGGTGGACACACTGAAACAGAAGAAGCTTGAGGAAATGACTCGGACTGAACAAGAGGGTATGTGTGGACTTAACTGTTGGGCTTTATTCTTTTAAAAATTCCAGGCCTTAAAAAAAAAGAGTGGGATTTCAAGGGCCAGAGAAGTGCATAATTGGCACTAGCCTGGAAAAAGTTATTCAGAGGTTACCATGGTGATGGCAGATTGTGATCCATTAGGAGTGTTAAGCAGATAGCTCCATTTATGTAACATTTTTGTGCATTTTTTTTGTTCTTATGATAACAAATCAAGGTTTTAAACTGACTATAAGCCTTGCCCTGGAAAAAGAGTATAGGAATTTTTTTCAGCTGCAACTTTACTTTTTTCTCTCTCCTACTTCCTTTTGTTGGATAGTGTTTGATTATGAAAAATCAATTGCTTAAAAAGCAAAAAGAAAACCCAAAGCAATTTATTTCTCCTCATTTTTAGAAATATTATAAATATTATTATTTTACCTCCAAACGTTAGAGCATTGAGGGTTTCTAATATTGTTAAAGCTAAATGTTCAAGGGGGAAGTGCTTTGACACAGGACATCTACTCTAATATTCCATATCTACCTTCTCTCCCACAAGAATCCACCTAGGTTCAAGTATCTCTAGACTCTTTTATAATACTTAGTAAAAATTTATCTTTATTGTTGAAAGTATTACAGATGTCTCCCTTTTCTCCCCCATTAATCTCCTCTACCCTGCACCTGCTACTTTCCAGCCCCCATCCCCCAGGCCTTCACAACACTATTGCCTGTGTCCATGGGTTATGCATATACTAGTATGCATACAAGTTCTTTGGTTAATCTCTCCCTTGCCACCTCCATCCCCACCTTCCCTCTGATGCTTCTATGTTTTCAGTTAAATACATCAAATCTAAGTGATTGCTATAATGTGCATGTTCTTTTATATTTTATGTACAGATTTTAGACTTTAAAATGTAGGATAATTAATGGTTCTGGATTTACTACTAACATTGTAAGTTTAAATCTCTGTGGCATATAGGGAAATGGGGATTTGATATAAGGGAATTTTTCATGTTACTTAATTTTATTCGTTCAAGGGCTCAAAAGTTTAAAAACTTTCAAAGTAAATTTTGTGGAAGTTTCAAATTAATTTTTGTGGATGTGTTTAGCACATCAGCAATTTTTGTGGAAATTCTAGAATGTATTACATGCTTTTCTTTCTTACTAACCACATTATATAGCATAAAAGTAAATATTATTTGATGATTTGAAGTCATGATGCAGTAGCCTATGAACGCCAATACCTATCTAACAGTTAACATGACCCTGGGTAAGTTCTAAAATATCTCTGAGTCACAAAATTTAAAAGTTGATATGGTACCTATATCTGACTTGGTAACTCAAACATTTTGAGAATTAACTATAATAATGAATATAAAAGTCTCGTATGAACTGCAAACTGCATAAATTTGAGGTATTACAATGATTATAATATTATAAATGTCAGTTATATTACCATGCTATAATGTAATGATGCCCCCAGAAATCACTGGGATAATTAAGACTGTTTGGCTTTATGGTTATTTCCTTGTAGTTACAAAACTTTGGAGTTCTTGTGTTTTTTTTATATAGATATAATTTTCAGTGTGTGTGTGTGTGTGTGTGTGTATGTGTGTATGTGTTGGTTTCTCTTCTTTAGGTTGCAGGCTGCTACTTCTTGCTTAGTTGTGAATAATTTCTAATTTTCTCCTATCCTATCTAATAAAAGAGAAACATGGTAATTAGCCGTACAGCTGCTACCCTTCCCATTGGCTAATCATTGAGATATGCAAATTAACTGCCAACCAAGATGGCGGCCGGCAGCCAGGCAGCTGATGCGAACAGGGAGGCTTGCTTGCTCCAGTGATGGAGGAAGCCAGGTTCCCCGCCTGCCTTGCCGGCCTCTCAGCTGCTCTCTAAGAAACATTGTAACAAATATAGAAGCTAAACAAAACCCCAGAAACCTGCTTTAGTCAGCCAGGCTTCAGCCAGCAGGACCGCAACATTGTTTCAAATACAGAAGGTAAACAAAGGCCAGAAACCTGCTTTCAGCAGCGGAGGCCTCATAGCTGGAGCTGAGCCTCAGAGCTAAAGCTGGCCCAGAATAAAAAAAAAAGAAAAAAAGGACAGGTTGGGAGCTTCAGTCACTCGCCAGCCTGAAAACAGCCCTCAGCCCCTCACCCAGGCTGGCCAGGCACCCCAGTGGGGACCCCCACCCTGAAGGGTGTGTGACCAGCTGCAAACAGCCATCATCCTCTCATTCAGGCTGGCCAGGCACCCCAGTGGGGACCCCCACCCTGATCCAGGACACCCTTCAGGGCAAACCAGCTGGCCCCCACCAGTGCACCAGGCCTCTATCCTATATAGTAAAATGGTAATATGCCTCCCAGCACTGGGATCAGCAGAGCTGCGAGGCCTCCCAGCACCAGGATCAGCGTGACAGGGGGCAGTGACCAAGCCCCCTGATCGCCCTGTGGCTCTGTGTGTGACAGGGGGCGGGGCCACAACCTCCCTATCCGCCCTGCTCTGTTCGTGACAGGGGAAGGCGCCCCAACCCCCTGATCAACCCTGCTCTGTGTCTGATAGGGGGGAGCTCCCCAACTCCCTGATCGCCCTGCAGCTCTGTGTGTGACAGGGTGCGGCACCCCAACCCCCTGATCGGCCCTGCTCTGTGTGTGACAGGGTACGGCGCCCCAACTCCCCCCCACGGGCCCTGCTCTGTGTGTGACGGGGTAGAGCCATAACCTCCCCATCGGCCCTGCCCTGAGTGTGACAGTGGCGGCGCCCCAGCCACCTGATCTGCCCTGCTCTGTGTGTGACAGGGGGCGGCGCACCAACCCCCTGATCAGCCCTGCTCTGTGTGTGACAGGGGGCAGGGCCACAACCTCCCTATCCGCCCTGCTCTGTTCGTGACAGGGGAAGGTGCCCCAACCCCCTGATCAGCCCTGCTCTGTGCGTGACAGGGGGGAGCTCCTCAACCCCCTGATCGGCCCTGCTCTGTGTGTGACAGGGTACGGAGCCCCAACCCCCCCTGATGGGCCCTGCTCTGTGAGTGACAGGGGGCAGCGCCCCAACCCCCTGATTGGCCCTGCTCTGTGCGTGACAGAGGGTGGCGCCGCAACCTCCCTATCGACCCTGCCTTGAGTGTGACAGGGGGCGGTGCCCCAACCCCCCAATCAGCCCTACCCTGAGCGTGACTAGGGGTGGCATCGCAACCTCCTGATCTGCCATGCTCTGTGCATGACAGGGGGCGGTGCCCCAACTCCCCAATCGGCCCTGCTCTGAGCCCGACCAGGGGCTGCACCTAGGGATTGGGCCTGCCCTCTGCCACCCGAGAGCAGGCCTAAGCCAGCAGGTCGTTATCTCCCAAGGAGTCCCAGACTGCGAGTGGGCACAGGCCGGGCTGAGGGACCACCCCTCCCCCCCCCGAGTGCACAAATTTTTGTGCACCGGGCCTCTAGTTAATCTATAATTCATGAAATTAGATGATCATGACATTCTGGACTATATTTAAAATATGAATAAATGTCTGGGTGAATTACTGAGAGATTCTAGGTAATATTGCTGCAGCTATTCAGGGTCTTCTTATTTCATATGAATTTTTGGAGACTTTGTTCTAGGTCTGTGAAATATGCCGTTGGTATTTTAATGGGGATTGCATTGAATCTATAGATTGCTTTGGGTAATATGGACATTTTAATAATGTTGATTCTACCAGTCCATGAACACGGTATATTTTTCCATTTATTTAGGTCTTCTTCTATCTCTTTTTTTCAATCTCCTTTAGTTTTCTGAGTAAAGGCCTTTATCTCCTTAGTTAAGTTTATTCCTAGATATCTTAATTTTTTTGGTGAAATAGTAAATGGGTTTTTTTTTCATTTCTTTCTTTCATTCTTTCTTTCTAGTTTCTCTTTCTGTGAGTTAATTATTGGTGTATAAAAAAGTCATAGAATTCTGGATGTTAATTCTGTATCCTTCTACATTGCCAAATTTATTTATGAAATCTAGTAGTTTTTTGATGGAGTCCCTAGGGTTTTCTATGTACAATATCATGTCATCTGCAAATAATGACAGTTTTACTTCTTCCAATTTGCTAGAATTTTGTTGAGGATTTTAGTATCTATGTTCATCAGGGATATTGGCCTGTAATTCTCTTCCTCTGTAGTGTCTTTATCTGGTTTTGGGATTAGGATAATGCTGGCTTTACAGAAAGAGCTTAGAAGTATGCCTTCCTCTTGAATTTTTGGAATAATCTGAGGAGAGTAGGTTTTAGTTCTTCTTTGAATGTTTGGTAAACCTCCCCTGTGAAGCTGTCTGGACCAGAGCTTTTGTATGCTGGAAGTTTTTTTGATTACTGCTTCAATTTCCTCCATAGTTATCAACCTATTCAGATTTTTTGATTCTTCCTGATTGAGTTTTAGAAGACTGTATTTTTCTAGGACTATGTCCATTTCGTCTAGGTTGTCCATTTTGTTGGAATAGAGTTGTTCATAGTATTTTTTTTTTTTACAATCCTTTGTATTTCTGTGGGGTCAGTTGTTACTTCACCTCTTTCATTTCTGATTTTGTTTATTTGAGTCCTCTCTCTTTGTTCCTTGGTGAGCCTGGCTAGAGGTTCATCAGTCTTGTTTATCCTTTCAAAGAACCAGCTCTTGGTTTTATTGATCTTTTGTATTTTTTTTTTGGTCTCTATGTCATTTATTTCCACTGTGATCTTTATTATTTCCTTCCTTCTGCTTACTCTGGGTGGTAGCTTTTTGATATTGGTTTTGGTGATGATATTTTGAATATGACATCAAAAGAAAAAGCAGCAAAAGGAAAACTTGATAAGTGGGACTATATCATACTAGAAAGTTTCTGCACAGCAAAGGAAACCATCAACAAAATGAAAAGGCATCTGATGGAATGTGAGAAAATACTTGTACATCATATGTCTGATAAAAGGCTAATATCCAAAATATGTAAAGAATTTATATAACTTTAGAATGTTATAAAAAGGACAAGAAATTACAAGTGTCGGTGAGGATGTGGAGAAAAGAGAACTCTTATGCATTGTTGGTGGGGATGTAAACTGGTATAACCACTATGGAAAACAGTATGGAGGTTCCTAAAATAATTAAAAATAGAACCACCATAGATCCATTGATTTTACTTCTGGGTGTTTATCTGGGAAAAAACACACCCAACACTAACTCAAAAAGATATAAGTATCACCATGTTCATTGCAGCATTATTTACAACAGCCAAAATATGGAAGTAACCTAAGTGTCAATGGATGGGTAAATGGATAAAGAATAGGTGGTGTATATATACAATGGAATATGATTCAGCCATAAAAATAATGAAATCTTGCCATTTACAGCAATATGGATGGACCTCAAGGGCATTATATTAAGTGAAATAAGTCAGACACAGAAAGACAAATACCATTTGATCTCACTTTTATGTGGATTCTAAACAAACAAACAAACAAACAAACAAACAAACAAACAAACAAAAAACCCAAAAGGGTGATGGTGGGAGAAATGGGTGAAGAGGTCAAAAGGTAAAAAGAAATAAAATATACACATCCTTTAAGAAAATTGTAGTCCGACTGGCATGGTTCAGTGGTTGAGCATGGACATATGAACCAAGAGGTTGTGGTTCAATTCCCGGTCAGGGCACATGCTTACCTTGCAGGCTTGATCCCTAGTAGGCGTGTGTAGGAAGCAGCCAATCAATGATTCTTTCACATCATTGATATTTCTCTCTCTCTCCCCCACTACCTGTCTGAAACCATTAAAAATATATTAAAAAAGAGAAAATTATAAAACTTATTGACATAAAATATTTGGATAAATGGAGAGTTATATCATATTTGTGGATAGCAACACTAAATAACATAATAAGCTGAAATCTCTTGACTTGGGGTGTGAATACACAATACAATATACAGATGATGTATTATAGAATTGTACACCTAAATCTTCTATAATTTTATTAATCAATGTCACCCCAATAAATTCAATAAAAATTAAAAAATCTTATCACTTTAATCTACAAATTCAATAAGTTTTTAATAAAAATAACAACTGGATTTGTGAATGTTTAGTGGTAGGGCACTAAAAGGTGATTGGAAAATTTATATGGAAAGCAAAGGGCCAAGAAGAGCAAAGACAATTTTGCAAAAGTGTAGAGAGGGGACCATCTTACTTATAAAAAAAGTATGCAAAAATACATATGGAATATATGGCTGAAAATGTAGGTTGTATTCAGGTTATAGAGGACCTTTAATTCTTGGCTAAGGAGTTTGAACTTTATATTGAAGTTTATGGAGGAATCATTGACTACTTTTTAGTACAATAAGGTGATGGATTAGAGCTTCTTCTCAGGAAGGTTAATCTGGCAGAACTGTATAGGATATATGGGAGCATGGAGAGACATTAAGGAAATTGTTTCAGGCTGGAGATAATGAGGGCCGGGACTAAGGTGGCAGAAAGGAGAAAGGAAGAAGGGGTGCATATGGAAAAGACATTAGGAGTTAGAATTATTAGGACTTGACATTTAAGTGAGGGGACCAAGAAAGAGGGATGGTTCAAAGGTAACTCAGAGTTTTTAAACTTTGGGTGAATAGAAGGGCGGTAACACAATCTCTCTATATAAAAGCCTAAGTGACCAGCCAACCGGCCTACTGGCCGGTAGCTATAATGCACACTGAACACCAGGGGCAGACGCTCAACGCAGGAGCTGTCAAGCTGTGGTTACTTGGCACCGGTGGTTCTCAGATGACACACCCGGAACCAGAGAGGAGGGAGCCCGATTCCGGGGTGCGTCACCTGAGAACCACCCTCTCACAATCTGGGACTCCTCGGGGTATGTTGGAGAGCAGTTTTGGCTCAATCCCAGCAGGCCAGGCTGAGGGACCCCACCAGTGCACGAATCCATGCACCGGGCCTCTAGTTAATAATTAAAAAAAAAAAAAGTAGAGGAACATGTTTTAGAGATAAGAGCAATGAGGATTTCTATTTTTAATTTTGAGTTTGATTCCTAGTTTTGATTATTATACTGCTTAGAGCAATAGAACAGTATAATGGGAGAGCAGAAATAATTATAGAAAAGGTCATTAAAAAGTTTCTGATTTAAGATTCTATAATAATTATATTCTAGGTCTGAGGAGATATAATAGCTCCACCATATTTGCCTGGATTTGACCCTTTAAAACCCCAGGTCCATCTCCTCCTTTGAGACATCTCTTATCCCATGGAATATGTAAAAGCTTTGAAATACATAACCCACCTTTACTTCCCGTCTACTTCCTGGTTTGAAGGCCGTACCTCATGAGTGACAAGCCTGTGTGACTGGCATAATAAATAACCTTTCCCAAGTAATTCTTGGTCTGGAGAATGTTTTGACTCTATCAGACTAAATATCCCTTCCTTCCCCTCAAATACAGGAACTGTTTTATAAAAGGTTTATTTATTATGGTCTATTTTGAAAGAATATCTACATGATAAAAACTCTGCACCTAGTAATAGGAAAGTTATTCTCTTACAGGCAGGTTCCTTGATCAACCAAATAATTCTCCAGTGTTTTATCTGCCCTACCTTCAAGAAATGCGCTCTCCAGAGCAGTGTTTTCACTGGATTGCTGAAACACTGATGAACAAAGGTGTTCTGTCTGAAGTGCCTCCTCTGAAAGTGAGATCGGTGGGAAAATCAGCAACATTTTTGTTTTTTCTGTCAATTTAACCTTGGTGTGTGTGTTTTTGTCACAGAGAAGTAGGTAGGTGGATAGATAATTAGATAAATGCACAGATTCATGGATAGATATATAGAATGAATAAATGATCAGAATCTGCCTTTTAAAACATTGTTTATATTGGTGGGTAAAGTGTGCAGAAAGACTTTGATTAATAGATTTAGGTTAAGATGCTTCCAAGATAAAAATCCTTCAACTGTGATTAAATGATGAATTTTAGTTATCCTTGTATCACCCATCTTGTTGCCAATGTAGCTGGGCTCTAACATAAGCGACAGTTGTCAGAAAATGAATACTTTAAAAAGGACTTCTATATCTAAATACTTATATTTAATCAGAGAGTCCTTTGGCTTCTGAAAATAAGTTGTCTAATGAGAATTTCATTTGAGCAGCTGTGACTGAGGAGGTCAACAGGCATTGCCTAGGAGAATATGGCCCAGCTGGTTAAATCTGGTTGTTGTCGTGATTTAAATGGTCAAGTGCTGCTTGTAATCCAGGACCGTCTGTTTGTAAAGGGAATAGTGAGTGCTTCAGCATAATGTACAGCTGTTTTAATCTCTCTTTAATAATAGTGCTTCAGCTACTATCATGTCTTATGTATCATACTACTAAGTATATGATCCTAGGCCGAATGAACTAGTTTGGGCCAGGTTCTGGCTTCCTGTGAGATTGTAAAGAAAGGGATAGTGATGTAAATCTCAACTCTTGACAAAATAAATCCTTCCTTCTGACTTTCTGACCCCTTTTAAAAGACTTATTTCTTAGGTAATAATTATTGTGACCAGGAGGGAGTGATAAAGCTTGTGGTTATATAGAAGCAGTACACTAAGTGAGCACTCTTTGATAGAGGCCATAAATTTAATGGAAAGTATGCAGGATTTAGGTACAGCTTCATATCTGTTGGTCAGAAATTAGAGTATTCGTCCAGTGGAATTGTGTTCTTTG
Organism: Myotis lucifugus; assembly: GCF_000147115.1. Taxonomy (NCBI): domain Eukaryota; kingdom Metazoa; phylum Chordata; class Mammalia; order Chiroptera; family Vespertilionidae; genus Myotis; species Myotis lucifugus. Next base: position 2,801,910 of record NW_005871172.1, read on the forward strand.
AACTATCATGCTAATGAAAGTATGTGGATTCATTTGACTATATGTAGTGAAAGGGCATGAGCATTTGAGCTTTGGATTCCTGGTGGGATAGGCTTTCCAATGGATTATGCAGCTGTTACCCAGCACAAGAATGAACACATGTTTATGTGTATATCTGATGGATTATTATCATTATTCGCATCTCTAAATAATAATTTGGATTTCTACATATATTTTCTCTGAATTATATTTAGTTAGCCTATATGTTGGTGTGTATTGCTCATCTGATAGCTTTGCTGTACTAAATGGGAAATGTGATACAGTTTAAAAAATGGAAAAACTCATTTTTGAAAGTCATGTGTTTTTGAATGAGCTAGATCTGGGTTTGAATATATGTTCTGATATTTAGAGAGATAATAAAGCCTACTGATTAAGAGTGTGGGCTCTGGAACTAGACTGCCTGTTTAAAACTCAGTCCCGCATTTGCCAGGTGTATGACATAGGACACCTCTCTGTGCCTCAGTTTCCTCAATCAAAAAATATACATAATTATAGTGCTATCATGAGGATCAAGATTTAGTTAATGCACCTAAAACATTTAGAAGATTTCCAGAACATAGTAAATGCTCAAAAATATAACCAACATTGTTTTTTAGCTGTGGGACCTTGAACAAATTATATTTTGTGCTTCAGTTCCCTCATCTGTAAAACTGGATAAATGATACCTGTAGGGTTTTGTAAAGATTTGAAATATCTACACTAATAAAAAAGAAACATGCAAATTAGTGTTACTCTGCTATGCCCACCAGCCAATCAGAGTGACTATGCAAATTAACCAAACAAAGATGACGGTTAATTTGCATACGAAGGCCCAGAGCGAAGACTGAAGGCTCTGGCTGGAGTGAAGACTGAAGACTGAAGACTGGAGAGGCTTGGCTTCTCCGCTGCAGCCGGACCAAAGGCCTGGGTCCCGGGTGCCGAAGGAAAACCGGTGCCAGCAGCCGGGGGAAGGAAGGCCTATTGCACGAATCTTCGTGCAACAGGCTTCTAGTTATATATATAAAACACATAGCTTATATAATTGTGGTTATTACCCTATTGCTATTCTAACTACTATTAATGTTATTATTTGGATAAAAATTTAAGAGAAATATTACAGAAAACTCATCCTGCACCACATACAGAATCATAGGAAATGTCCCATGGTGTTAGGGGATTTTAGCATTTGGCAGCAATGATGTTCTTGTTTTCTGGAAGAGCAATTCAGTTGAGCTCTCCTTTCAAGCTTCTGGGAAAAGCTGATACTAAAGTTTCCCCACTGGAAGCCAAACTTCCCTGCTGTTGTCAGTGAGAGAGGTTGGTAAAGGCTTGGATGAGGTTTTTAGAGCAATTTTTAAGAGTAATGTGTTCTGTTAAAAAAAACTCCAATAAAAGCCAAGGCTAAAAAAATTTAACATTCATACCATGATAAAGCATCAAAAGGATCCTTTAAAGCAAAATTTATGGATATTAGGTTTTTGCCACATCTTTAATTCAAAAATTAAAAATTTAAAAATTGTATTGGTGAAGTGTTTAGGGTATCACAGATCCAAAGCTTTCTTTATATTTCTCATTCATGGGATAAATTGGAAAAGTTTTGGAATTTTGCTTAAGAAACACATTAAGTATTCATTATGACCTCATGTCAACTCATTTTTTTCTTCTTTTTAAAATACATCTTTCTTCCCTATGATATTTGTGTCCTTGGTCCTGTTTTAAAGAATTTGTATCATATTCATAGCAAATAGTTATTTAGTACCAGATAATTTAAATAAACATATTTTTGAAAGTATGTACTATTAGGGATTAAAATGAGGAGCTAGAACTGGTTTTTGAATTATGAAAAATATTATGTTTGGTAGGTTTTGTATTAAGTATATTTGCTTTCTGATTTTTTGGAAACTGGTCATCCTCTCATACAACTTTATAAAAGATATACTCATCCTGAATCCTGTGAGCCCTAGACATTATGAACAAATCTTGGTTATTTCAACTTACAGTTGTTTTGCAGTGTTGGCAATGTTCTAGTGCAGTGGTTCTCAACCTTCCTAATGCCGCGACCCTTTAATATAGTTCCTCATGTTGTGGTGACCCCCAACCATAAAATTATTTTTGTTGCTACTTCATAACTGTAATTTTGCTACTGTTATGAATCGTAATGTAAATATCTGATATGCAGGATGTATTTTCATTGTTACAAATTGAACATAATTAAAGCATAGTGATTAATCACAAAAACAATATGTAATTATATATGTGTTTTCCGATGGTCTTAGGCGACCCCTGAGAAAGGGTCATTCAACCCCCAAAGGGGTCGCAACCCACAGGTTGAGAACCACTGTTCTAGTAGGTTGAATCATTTTCCTGACTTCATTTTGTGTCTCTGCCTTGAAAAGATACTTCAAATTCCTTGGCCCATTTTTATCTTCTCAGTTTTAAACATTTTGTTCTTAAAGCTTTATCTCTAGGAATGTTAACAGATGCGGGCAGATGCTTCTGATTTTTCCTCTTATTGACCTGGGAAGCAAGAAGGTGCTCTCATAGCATTTTGTTATTTAGAAAGAAGATGAAGTTTTTAGGTGGTTGATGAAATGTCATATTCTCATATGATTTTTGAACCTGTGGAGTTTAAGTGGATAATTAACATTTTGCACTTTTTCCCCTGGAAAATTCATTAGTTTCACTTCTTCAGGATTTTTACTGGTATTCTCAAAAGTAATAGGGGGCAGTTTTTAGATCTATATATTTTCTCTTATACAATATGTATAAGGAAAAATGAAAAGAAAAGGAGGTGGTAAACTTAAATATGTGTTTATTATGTAATACCAGAAGCCAGGTGAATGAAATTCATGCACAAGGGGGTGGTCCCCCAGCCTGGCCTGCACCCTCTCCAATCCAGGACCCCTCAGGGGACATCCCTCTCACAATCTGGGACCACTGGCTCCTAACCACTCTTCCTGCCTGCCTGATCGCCCCTAACCTCTCTGCCTGCCTGCCTGATCGCCCCTAACTGCTCTCCCCTGCCAGGCTGATCGCCCCTAACCGCCTCTGTCTTGGCCCCCGCCACCATGGCTTTGTCTGGAAGGACGTCCGGAAGGATGTCTGGAAGACATCTGGTCTAATTGGCATATTACCCTTTTATTAATATAGATTTGATACATGTGTAAGGTGTGAAAATAAAATAACCACCTGTGAATTCATCATCCAACTTAATGAAAATTATTGATACTATTGAATCTACCTATTTTATTAACCTGTCCAATCTCTTTGTTTTCCATCTAGATGTAACTATTGCCAAGCCTTTGCTTTATCATCTTCCTTTTTTTATTTATTTTAAAGCAGTTTTGTATGTGTGCCTAAATAACACATTATTTAACGTATTTTTTAAGAACTTTGTTTAAATATATCACATTGTAACTTTATGTGATTTGCTTTTTTATACTCATAATTATATTCTAAGTTCAATTTTGCTCTGAACAGCTCTAGTTTATTTTAATTTTTGTGTAATATTCCATGTAGTATCCCATGGAATGCTACACAGAAGTATATCCTACTGTCTTCTGTATCTGGACATCTGGATGATTTCCAGTTTTCTGCTCAAAGATGGTATGAACATTCTTGCACCTGTCTTCTGATACACATGTGCATGAACTTTTTTTCTCTAGGGTGTATTCCCAGGAATGGAATTGCTGTTGACAATTTTTGTATTCTTTTTCCACGCTGTTAGAAAACATTACTCAAAGAAGTTGTCATTGCAGTGTGTGTGTGTGTGTGTGTGTGTGTGTGTGTGTGTGTGTGTGTTATAATTCCTGAAAGCTTTAACTTAACTGTCTCTATACCTTTTGGTACCACCTCCCTGAAAATGTCTAGTACTAGTTTCTTTTTATCACTGAGCTTTTCAGAAAGCTCACAAGAGCCTTTGATGGACACTTCACTGCAATTTTCTTTTTTCTTCTTGTTATATCTTATTAGGATGTCTTCAGCCCTTCTTTCAACTATGGGCATGAATGTATTGTCATTCTCTTGCTGGTCTGTGATTACTAGGTTTGTTAGGAAACATACTTTTCCCCCTTTTGATTCCCTTTATTAACGTTTCCAGTTCAGTATGGTTTTGAATCAAAGTTAATTCCTGATCTCTATATTATGCTCACAATAATTTTTTTCTTAAATACCTCTTCATATTCAAAATGAACTAGCAAATCCTGTTGATTATTGCCACTGTTCTATCCAGCATTTATATTGAAATAGACTTTTTTTTTCTAGCCAAAGAGCTGACTTGTTAGCTGTAAATCTTCACCTTTTAAAAAATAATGTTTAATTTGAGGATCCTCTCAGATACTGACCTTGATTTGATGTGCATTTTTGTCCTGACTCTGGTAACTTCCTGGGTAGTACCTAATAATCAATTAATTAGTTAATAAATTGAGTTTCTTAGCACTAGTTTCTTAATTTGGAAAATGAGGACATTGATTTAGCATTAAAGGTCAAATTCTAAAATTCAATGCTGCTTTGATTTTCTTTTAAAGTTTGTATCCAAATTTCAGCATCCACTATGAGTAATTTTCTCTTTCAAACTGTTTTCAGACTAAACAATTCATCTGAACCAATCTCGTGATTCATTTTCTTTTATTATGCTTGAAGTTGTCCTTTACTATTCTCAGTCTCTTTTTACCTGATATTAGAATCTTTATGAAGATAGAGATAAAAGCTGCCACTTATTTTTGACGTCTGAGTCATTGTCCAAGGAAGTACTTCTAGACAAAGTCAGAGGTAATTGGCTCAGAGAGTTCTGTATATGGTTTGAGAGATTGGTAAACAGAGGGCTGTGTTAGTTGGTACCATAATCCAGAAGAAGGTAAAGGCTGGGCTGTTGTAAATGGGTTTTGGGCCTGAGAGGGACTTCATGACCATAATTATTAGCCATATGAGGATTTGGTTTAATGTTGAATAAGTGTGACACTTAGATCTATCATAGCGTTTTTGAGGGTTTGAGTATAACTAAGGAGCCATCACTGAGACAAGTACTCCCACAATGAAATCATAGAATGTAGGCCATCCACTAGCAGTGGAAGCGCAGAAGTTAGAGGCATGTGGATGTCCCTACTTGCTCTCACATGATGAATTGGAATTGGATGTGTACAAATAGATGACTAGAAAAAAATTGAAGGTATAATGAAAAATAACTGGAAAATGTGGCAAAGTATTGAATTATTTGCAATAAGATATATGGCAGTGGCAACAGCTACTAACTTACAATTTTTACATGAAGGCAACCTATGGTCAAAGGTAGTTTTTAGGATGGCTAAAAAACTGTTCACTAGATTCCATTCTACTCCGAAGTGCAGTCATTACTTTAACTGGGACTTCCCCCAGATACATCAGAAATATCTTTTATCTTGTACTTTTTGTTCATTTTGTAGACAGGGAAGAGATGGGAAATTTAAGAATTGATGCATAAGCAACATGTTGTTTTGGAGCTATCTCCCTTTGTTTTCAGGTAGAAGAGGGAAACTGGGGAAAACTACTCGATGTACCTAATGTAAAAAGTCCTAAACATTATTCTTTTGGAAAATATCTGATAATATCACATACAGTGACAGTGTCATTTTGAAATACAGAAAACAGTAGTAAATTAATGTTTGCTTATAAATATTGTTGTCACAAAACTCATGTGTCCAAAAGCTCATGTATTAATTTTATTTCCCCATTATTAATTTTAATTTAACTCTTAAGCCCTCATTTTGACTAATAGCAGAAAGTCTGATCTCACTTCCGGTAAGCTCAATTACTTCAGAATTTAACTTCAGTCAGTTAGAATTATGCCCCTTTTATTTCTTCATGGTGTTATCTGATATTCAGAGGGTTTAGGGATTTTACTGGCATTGGAGCATTGGTATCTGGCCAATGATCATCAATCTCTATTATGCTTGGAATAAAATTCATTGCTTAGAACAAACAGCATGCTCTAGCTCTCAGGGCCCATCTTATATTACTTTACCCTCTTCTCAGGCCACTCCAGCTGCACCAGCTTCTCCCTACCCCCACCTCAAGCATATCTTAATTTCTTTGTACTTGCTTTCCCCTGTATCTAGAATGATTTTCCTTTAGATCTCTGTACACTGGCTCCATCTTATCATTCAGATCTCAGCTTACTTATCTCTTCCTCAGAGAAGCCTTACTTAACCTCTCAATCTGAAGTGGACTCCAGTTGCTCTTTAACATACCATTCTATTTTGTTTTCACCTTAGCATTTCTCACTACCTGATATGCTCTTGTTCATTTGTCTTCCAATTGTCTGTCTCACTCCACCAAACAGAGAAAGTCATTGAGAGCAGAGACCCTCTCTGGTTTGCCCACTGCTGTATTCCCAGTGAGTACCTCTTTTTATGGCCCTTTCTTCTCTTTATTGGTGCACATTACCTATGTAAAAATCAGCTGCCAATGGGAATGTGATTCTAGATATAATTTCATTTTCTATTGTCCACTAAGTTAGACATACACTTCTTAACTATTCTGAAACTACAGCCTTTCACCTCTCAGTTCACCATAACTGTATGTAACTTGTGAAGTTACACAAGTGTATAAATTTTTTAGATATGCCCAAATTATTCAAACTATTGTAAAAACTGAGAGTCACCATCTCTCATTTTCTGTGGCAACTCCACCCTTCACTTGCTGTGTAGTTAGTATTACCTTCAGAGGTTGGGGTATTCCTTCTTGGTACCTAATGTTATTTTCCTAGCTTATTTTTTTTTCTAGCAGTAATACCTATTCCTTATCCCTCACATCTGCTGTGCTTTTGTTTTCTTTGACATGAATATAACTTGGACATTCCTTAATCACAGTAGAGCCACTGCACATCATTAGAATTTGGTTCATGGGGTTCTTTTGTAATATTTCCCTAGTGAGTATTCAGAGTAAGAAGCTTGAAGATGTAACAATCTCATGACAAGCTTTCTTATCTAAAGAGTCAGCACTGTGTTGAAGTTGAATTAGTTCAACCCACTTTATGTTCAGCCATTATCCATCCTAGAGAATAATCTTCTATATCCCCTCTACTTCTCTAAATTTTCCATCTATCCATTTTATAATATACTAGAGCTATATCATGTCTGGTCTTCTTCTAACTACTTTAGCTCTCATAATGTCTTCCTTTTCTAAAACTTGTAGAAGCTAAAAAAAAGTCAAATTTAAAAGTTGCCACGCACTGGGGGTCGGGAAAGTAGGGAGAGCTTAATAAAAGGCTACAAACTTTCAGCTATAAGATGAATAAGGTGTGAAGAGCTAATGCATAACATGGTGACTGTAATGGATAACATTGTATTGTATAATTGAAATTTGCTAAGATTAGTATAAACCTTAGCAGAGTAGAACTTCAGTGTTCTTAAACTCCTCTCTCCCCCAAAACAGAGTAAATAGGTGATGGATGTGTTAATTGGCTTGATGGGGGGCGGGAATCCTTTTACAATGTAGATAGGTATCAAATCATCCCATTTTATACTATAAATAGCTTACATTTATGTTGGTTACACATCAATAAAACTGAAAAAAACACTCCATTTATCAATAGATTAGAACTTAAATTATATTGTTTGCTTTTTAAAAAATTGAGGTAATTATAGATTCACATGCAGTTATAAGAAATAATACAGAGAGACCCAGTATGCACTTTATCTATTTTCCCCCAGTGGCCACATTTGCAAAAATATAACATGACAACCAGGTAATTGGCATCGATTTTACTTTGTCTCTCCAGTTTTAATTGTACTTAGTTGTGTGTGGGTGTATATATTCAGTTCTATACAGTTTCATCACCTGTAAATCACCTGTTTAGGCTCATGTATCACCACCACAATCAAGATACAAAATAATTCCAACATCACAAGGATCCCTGTGTTCCTCTTTTATAACCACACCTACTTCCCTTCCACTTTAAAGCTCCTCACCCTCTGTGCCAACTCCCTCAGCCACTAATATATTCTTAATTTCTAACATTATGTCATTTCAAAGATGTTACATAAATGGAATTATACAGTATGCAAGTTTTAAAAATTGGCTTTTTAAAATAAGTCAGCATAATTTCCTGGAGATTCAGCTAAGTTGTTGCATTGGGTTCAATAGTATCCAAGAGGGGATACTAGTTTCTATTGCTGAGTAGTATTCAGTGGTCTGTATCACATGTATGTATCACAGTTTGTTTAATCATTTACAAGGTTGAAGGACATATTTAATTCAAATATACAGCTTTTGGATATTACAAATAAAGTTGCTATAAACATATGTGTACAGGTTTTTTCGTGAGCATAAGTTTCGTTTCTATGGGATTAATGCTCAGGAGTATAAATTATGGGTTGTATGGTAAGTTATATTTAGTTTTTTTATTGCTTAAAGTATTATAAAGAATAGTACATATGTCTCCTTTTTTTCCCCCCTTGGCCTTCCCCCGGCCTCCCCTACCCCCCAATGTCTTGTGTCCATTGGTTATGCTTATATGCATGCATATAAGTCCTTCAGTTTATATTTAGTTTTTTAAGAAACTGAACCATTTCGCATTCCCACCAGCAATGTCTGAGTGATCTAGATTTTCTGCATCTTTGTTGGCATTTGGTTTTGTCACACTCATTTTAGCCATTCTGATAGATGTGTAGTGATACCTCAATGTGGCTTTAAATTGCATTTCTCTTATGGGTAGTGATGTTGAGCATCATTTAATATGCTTGTTGGCCACCTGTATATCTATCCTTCTTGGTGAAATATCTAGTCACATCTTTTGTCTATTTTTAATTGAATTATTTTAACTTTAAAGTTGTGAGAGTTCTTTATAATTCTAGATATGTGGTTTGCAAATATGTTCTCTCAGTCTGTAACTTACCTTTTCATTTTCTTTACATAGGCTTTCACAGAGCAGAGATTTATACTTTTGAAGAGGTCTAATTAAGCCATTTTTTTACTTTAGGGATCATGCTTTTGGTGTCAAGTCTAAGAACCATTTACTTAGCTCAATGTTCTAAACATTTTCTCCTGTGTATTTTTCTAAAAGATTTAGAGTTTTACATTTTGTATTTAAGTCTATAATCCACTTAGAGTTGTTTTTGTGTCATGTGTGAAATTTAGGTCACATTATTACATTTATAAGGTTTAGGTTTCATTTTTTTTACATTAGCAACGTCATTGGATATAAAACCTATATATACATAAAAACATAAAAATTAATCACATTTCTATATATTAGCAATGAACGTATGAAAACTAAAGTAAAAGACACAATACTATTTACACTTGTTCCAAATAAGATGAAAAGGTTAGGTATACATTTAACAAAACATGTACAGGATCTGATGCTAAAATTATAAAATTCTGATAAAAGAAATCAAAGAAGGCCTATATAAATGGCAAGACATACCATGTCATGGGTTGGAAGACTCAATATGGTAAATATGACAATTCTTACCCAAGTGATCTGTATGTTTAATGCAATTCCTGTCAATATCCCAACAAGACTATCATATGCATCGACAAACTTATTCTAAAATTTACATAGAAAGGGACAGGACCTAGAATAGCTAAGATATTCTTGACAAAGAAGAATAAAATGTTAGGAATCACTGTACCGAATATTAAGATTAACTATGTAGCTACAATAATCAAAACAATGTGGTTTCGGCAGAAAAATAGACACATTGATCGATGGAACATAATATAGAGAACCCACAAATAGAATCACAAAAATATGCTCAACTTATTTGGAAAGATGGAAAGTATTATTTGCTATTTATATTTGTTGATCTTGCCTCCCAAGAATATTCTTTTAAAATATATTTTATTGATTTTTTACAGAGAGGAAGGGAGAGGGATAAAGAGTTAGAAACATCAATCAGCTGACTCCTGCACACCCCCAACTGGGGATGAGCCCACAACCAAGGTACATGCCCTTGACCGGAATCGAAGTTATACTATAATATGCATTAATCTAAAAATCTGTTGATTTATAAACGGTTCCAAAGAGATGAATAATATTATGGCTCAAAGGAGATGAGTTGATTCAATCTGTAGGGAGTGTCTCTTCAGTTAAGAGAATACATAAACACACACACACACACACACACACACACACACACACGTATATATTCATTATTTCCATAAGCATTTATTAAACTCTTTCACCTGGTGAAATGGGCCTGAGGTGAGGAGAGATAAAAATAGAGACAGAGGAGAAGAAGATGAACAGAGGGACAAATAAGTGTTGGTGTTTAGTAGCCCATAGTTTAGTTGGGGAAACATGCATATAGAGTAATTATATTATAATAAGTGCTATAGTAGAAAGTTCTTTAAAATGCTGTGGGAGTACAGAACAGGGAACTAACATTTTGTCTAGGACATCTTAAAAGGGATTTGTAGATATTTAAACTGGATTTTGATGAATTATGAGGCTATTTATAGTAAAGAAGAGAGAATCACAGGTAGGGAAAACAGCATGTATAAAGTTTCCGTAGTATAAATAAACCTGTGTGGTGAATTCAAGAGAGAGTTTGGATTTTCTTTTAGGTAGTAGGGAGCAATTGAGAGCTTTGTAAGCAGGAAGATGAGTGACATAAATGGACACATTTCTTAGAAGATAAACTTTGGTGGCATTGTGATTATCAGTTGGAAAGCAGCAAGGCAAAATGCAGGAAAATCTTTTAGTGGGCTATTTTAATGGGCTATGCATGAACTGATAAGAGTCTAAACATAAAGCAGTAGCAGGAGATAG